>NC_052626.1:47100148-47255148 GCF_016161935.1 Mauremys reevesii
GCCTGCTTGCAACCTCTGAAGGGCTTCCAGATCCCCAGTGTACAACAAAGAGTTGGAAGTGCTGGGACCTCCTGGATGTTTGTCCCGTGGAGATGCTGAAAGCGGGGGTGACAAAGGGTCAGAGGACACAGGAGCCAAGGCCGAGCTGGATGAGGTGCTGAACTGAGTTTTGCGGCTGGCAGTATTTTCAGACCCTGGTGGGGTGAGAACGGAGTCTGGAATGGAGACATGTAAACTACTGCTGGCTTGTGGGGAGGGGAAGTGCTCTGAGCTTGGGGGCTTGGTCATACTGTAGGGCGATTCATTCCTTGAGATTTCCCTGTTAGGCGGGTAATTCCAAATACTGCTATCATTATCAAAATTGATAGGTTCTGAGATCTCTGTTTTAATTTTGAGCACTGAGGCACTGTTTGGTGACGAGAGCAGCTGGGGCTGGTCCACCAAAGCTGAGTCAAGTCCATTTGGGCTTGAAGTGCTTGATAGCCTTCTGCGGGTCATGCTGCCTCCTTTCTGCTTTTTCCTCCTCTTCTTCCTCTTTTGATGTTTGCTGGAAGACTGGGCATTTACCTCCCCTCCACTATCTGAGTCCTTGGCGCTGTCTGATGTCAACGATTCACAGTTCTGCAACCGCAAGTCCGATTCACTCTCCACGTAGCGCTCCACCTTGATCTGCATAGAACCAAGAGTACCAAAACTGTCCTCAGGGGCCTTTTGATTCTCAAAGTCAGAATTTTCAAAGCTGTCATCACTGTCCCTGCTGTCCTGGTTGCTGGAGCTGTTTCCATCATCATTACAGTTCATTTCGTTATCTGACTGATTCCCAGACTTCTTCCTATCAGATTCGGGGTCTTCGCTGTTTTCTGATTGGTTTCCTTTGTCATCTGACTTTGAGTTCTCATTGTCCTCTGGAAGGAAAGAAAAGTGAAAAACATCATTAGCAATAGGAACATCAGATTAGAACTCCACTTGTATACCTAAAATAAGATGTTATTGCCTGTAAAGTTTCTGGTAAAAGCATTCCTCTGAGGCTCAACTGAGGTGGGTTTTTCTGAGCTTTAGATCCACAGTTCTAGCAGCATCAAGCTTTAAGGGATTTAATTATGATTAATCCCCCTGATTCAGGACTGTCAGTGGCAATGGGCAAAGGTCTGGTGGCTTTGTCACTGGACTGCACTTTCTGTAACAAGTGTGAAGGCAACTGTTTCAAATGGGATCCTTTGGTACATTCTCTTTAATGAGGACAATTCTGATAACTGACTGCAACTGGATTCCAATTGTGTTCACTGAAGGGAGATATGAAGGGAGAGTGCATCAGCTCTGGTGATGCACTCTCGAGATTTCTGTTTAGCATACGTGTTCTTATAATGGGAGTAGGAGTGACGCAGTAGCATGATGAAGTGATAATTCACACCCCTGATTCTCCTCTCACTTATTCGTGTTCTACACTGGCGTCATGTGGATTTCAATGGAGTTACTCTTGAGTTACTCCAGTGTGAGTGGAAAATCAGGTCCTCTCTTTATACATCTGAATGAATACATTGGTTAAAACAATGTAGTTACATTGCCCTGCTGTGTGCCAATATTCCCTTAGAAGGTAAAAAAAAAAAGTAGAAAAAAATAACTCCAGTGCAACAAATGGAGCTGCATCAATTTCCATCAGCTCAGGACCTGGTCCTGTCCTCTTCCTATTTCTTCTAACTTTATTTTATATTTACCTCATTTTTAACTGAATAAGACAAACACTCAAGTCCATTGGACTCAGGCAGCCGAAATCAGCTTTCAGAAAACAGACTATTATCACACACCGTTTGAAAGGGTCATGAATGGCTTGAGGAGAACCCAGTCTGTGCAGAACAGTCAGAATTCTTTCCTCTGGAAATAAAAGATGTTTTTGTTTTCCCTCATCAGAGCCAAGAATTACCATTTTAAATTCTCTGCTCTGAGCAGGGGAAAAAAGGGCCAGTTTTTCTGTAAAGATTGGTTTCTCTTGGAGCCATGGCAATTCCAAACAGTTTGCCAGAAGCGGCTGAACAGCTGGGCTTGATGGGGATGTTAGCTGTTCAAAGCTTCAGGCTCTGTACATTTAATTCATTTAGTGTGTTTTTTTTTAAATTAATAAGATACTAAAACCTTCTGTTATGAAAAACAGCTTTCATTTCTACTTAAAGCCAAACCTCTTACCAAAAAAATTTTAAAAATAAAAAAGTTTTTTTCTTTTAAACTACTGTTCCCATCTGGTAGAGTGACTTCAACCTAAGATAAAACCAAATGGCAACAAGTTCTGCAGATTTAAAAATGCTTGGACTGAACGTACTGGTTTCAGCCAAGAAGGTCTTATGAACCTAGGCCTTTCTGTATTTTTGTTTAATTCACATTAGGTTAAAACTGTTAAAAGTTTTGTCCTGGTTTCTAAGATGCATGCATCTGTGCATCACTGAAGAATGCTCTCTTACTCTGTGCCAGCCTCAGCAGTCATGAACATACATACAATTCTCAACTATAGAAACGCTGAGTGCACATGGTAAACACACACTTTTCTCCACAGCTGCAGGGATAAAAAGCATTCTGAATGGCCGATGAGATCTCAAATCACATGGACATAAAGCTTGTATATATGCCTAGCATCTGACTCTAACTGTCAAACAGAGCTGTCAAAAGAGAAAGGAGGAATAAGTGCAAAAGATGAGAGAACAAATGGCTGCTTAGTAAAAAAATAAAACATATAGGTCGTGATTCTCTTCTCACTTATACTTGATTTACAACAGTGTGTAACCAATGACTTCAGTGTATTTGTTCCTGATTTATACAGACATGAGGTAAGAATCAGGCCTACAGAATCATTTCTTGGACTAAAGACAACCCCTTACAAAGAAACCAGCCAATCTGTATACCTACATATGTAATTACTTAGAAATCTACTGGGGAATAAATTAACAGGCTGAACACATTGCCATTCTTTAGGATTTTTTATTTATAGAATTAATTGAACCAGATCATTAGTATTAAAACAAACAAAAAATCCCCAAAGAAAAGTAAAACTTACAAACAGGTGCTTTGAACCTGTGCAGTTCTAACACAATGTAATGCTTTTAATTTAAGAAAACACACAAATTTTGCAATCTTTACTGCCCCCTAGTGAAACAACTCAAGAAGTCTATTTATACAGCAAAGGGGGTGATAAACTTTGACAGTGTACATTTATGTTAGGAACACCTGACTACGCTCGACAGATAAGAACTGGAATCATATTCAGTAGTTACAATCTCAGCCCTTTGCACAAGGCATAATGCTTGCTCACAAACTCAGCTGGGGATTCAAATATTTAGATAAGTGTAATTCAACCAGGCACGCATGCGCTGAGTAAATAGCAGATCATTCTGGGTCACTAAAAGATTTTGATATCTTTTAAAAACAGGACTTTGAGGTCTTAAGGTATTTTTTCTAAAGCTGAACCATCCATGAAAAATGTAAAATTTACTGATAATCTGGACATACAATCACTGACTTGGCTCTGAAGATACAAAAATATAAAATAAAAAAGTAAAGTAGTAGGAAAGCAGGATTGTTTATATTACCTGAGTTGTCCTTTGAGTCTGATTCAGAATCAGAGGTCTCTGAGGATTCTGAGGTTTTCTCTGGCAGATGAGGAAGTTGTGCAATATCCATCGGCGTATCCTTGTACTCTGGGTTACTAAAGAACACAGAGCAAACATAAACACAAATGGATGATTTGCCGTTTGATAGTTTTCCCTCTTTCCTTTATCAAATCTCAGGAGCAAAGAATGTAAATAGAGAGAAGAGAAGAGCAAACATGAAAACATACATGTTTCTCCTCAGTTCATCAGAGCAGAATTTTTTGAAAGTTTCTTTTAATACTAAAATGTTAGTAAAATGCCTGATGTCTGCAAAATATCTGAGTTATACTTATAGCTAATTAGGTAGCCATGACTGTCTGATATATAAAAGCAAGTCTGGCTTGTGTAATCAATACCACTATCTAACAGCTAGAATTCTTTCCCATTACAATAATAGGGATGGGGGAAAGAGAGAAAGAGCTGATATCCTTTAAAACTTGTTTCTAAACTACCTATGATGCTCACCACATTTATTCAGGTGACATTACACTATGCAATCCTTGTCATAGCTTTTGAATAGTTGTTTTCCTAAGGGCTATATTCTCCAGACCTTATCCTAGTAAATCTCACTTTGAAATTGCTGAGAATATTGCTCAATTAAGGACCAGAGAACCTGGTCACTGCTCAGATAGCTCTAAAGCTATTAGGGAAAAAAATTAACAACCTAAATATATGACAGATGCACACGTGCATGTTAGGATGCATATGTTAAGGATACAGAACTGTCAACACACCTATTATAATCATATCTTCCTCTGCTCATGTGGTGTTCACCTGTGGCTTGTTAGCAAAGAACATGACTGCAATGTGGAAAAAGCCCCACTATCAAAGAGAGTCTTACAAAAAATATTTTTGTTCTGTTTTGTGCCTTTTTAAAATGGATTTCTTTTAAAATTAAAGGCAAGGCCAGAAGAAGACACCTAGATAGACAAATGTAGCACAGATTGTTTAAGAAAATATTCTTTAGAGGATTTTTGAGTGGCTGATCATTCCTCTGTGATTCATATTCAGCCCAGTGGGTTACCAGATCTCCAATTCTGTACAGACAGAAGCAAGGGGAGGGTCCAGGGCTACTAAATGTGTCCAGAGCATTACAATTACAGACTGCCTGTATTAAATCTATTCTAGTGCACTGTGAAAATTCAATGTTGAAACATTCACAGTTGTTCTCCATTCTTACCTAGGATTGTCACCTTTGCAGATTTGTCCTGCGGGACAAAAAAGTGACATTATGCTGTTGCATCACAATGTGATGTTACTGTACATGCCACAATGCAGCAGTGCACCACAAAACTTTCCTCCCTTCAAGCAAAAGAAATGGTGTGGGGGGAAAAAGGGGGGCGATTGCACGTTGTATAGGAATAAATAGTTGCTTAAACAAAAACAACTATTTTCTTGAACAAGAACATCAGCAATATCTAGCAACAGAGGTAGTCTATTCAGAGCACAAATCGGACAGGCACCTGAACATATTTTCTCATGCATGAAAATATATATACACCAGTTTTCTTCCTATTGCTAATATCAGAATTCTTTATGCCTTGCTCTGACAATAAAATACAATTAATTGCTTGGATCTTGTCTGGGTCCCATTACTGAGAGTAATCTTTATTTAAACATACACAAATTGTATGAAGGAGTTACCTTCCTCTAACAGAACACTGTTAGGAATGAGGGAGAAAAATCAAGTTCTGGTCAATTAGGTAATGGTCAATTAGGCCCTCATCTTAATTAGTTTCTGACTGATATTCTGTTAGTACACAGCAAATTTTTGTGGAACAGTTGTGGATCAGATTTATTCAGTGTCTGGATACCAGCAAATGCGAAAAAAAGCTTTGGTTTATAATCCTAGTTAGATATTTATTGAGATTAGAAAACCAATATGCTATCTGGCATAGTTTGAAGCTCTGTTTAGGGAAAGCTTAGGGTCAGAAGGGCAAGCACCTGCTGCAGGTCAAGACTCAGGTGCTTTGGCAGAGTTTTAGGAGCAACTAGTGCTGCACTATGCTTCACTCTTGCAAGCTTGGCTATTTCCTCACTTTCGTAGATATCTATCATCCACCACATTTTAAAGAAAAAAGTAAGGGAATGGGGAGAGATTATGAGAGATCCATGCTCACTCAGTCACACAAGGGCAGAAACTTGCCCCCAATCCTCCCTCCTTTACCCCCCAACTCCACTGCCACGCAAAGCTTCCACAGTGTCAGGGGCCTACGCTCCCTTAGGAATTGATTGCTCCTGGCTCCCAGCCTAGGGAATGAAGACTACTCAACTATCCAAGACTGTGGTTCAGGCAGGCACAATCTCTACGATGAGCCTTGGCTATGGCATAAAAGTCACAGTCTACCCCTTAGATATCACTTTGAACTTTCCCTGCATCACTCCTGGAACAATGGGAACATAACAACCCATGGCAAGTAACTTACTTACAAATAGAGCTCACCAGAGAATGACAATTCTGTTTTGCTACAACTTTTGAGGTTTCCAAATTTATTTTCATTAGAATGAAACAAGCAACCCCAACCCCCTTCCAAATGTTTTTGCAAAACGGAATTGTGTCAAAACTGTTTTAGAATGAAAAAGGTCAAGTTTTCAATTAGGGGTTTCTCTCTCTGTGACCAGAGAGTCCATCTTGGACCTCAGAAACCATTCAGTTGAAAATGTACTCAAAATCAATGAGTCAAACTGAAATGTTTTGGCTTCGACAACATAGTATATTTTGACAATAAAAAAGTTTTGTCAAAAATGTTTCAACCAGCTCTACTTAACAGGCTGCTTCTGCATTTATTTATTTTTTTCCACCTTTCAAGGTGAGTACTGCCTTAATGCCTGTCATCACAAGAAGGCATATTGGAATGAAGATCACCTTTCCAAGAGACATATCTGTAATGTCCCAGGAAGATCGCCTCCTGACGTCAGACCAGGATTTTGCAATAACCAAAGAAACCACTGCTTAAAAATCCATCACAGGTTTTATAACAAGCCCAGTGCATGGTGGGCCAGGTCTTTGGGAGTTTCAGCTAGTGCTGGGTAGAATTCCAGGCAATGGCGGCCTGCAATAAAACTGATGGAGGGTTACTTTAATACGAACATAGCGTAATAATTGAAGAAGTTCCCAGTAACCTGAGACATGACAGACGTCTTAATAACTTCCACCAGAAGGAGCTAGTTCTGAGCACGAACAGATGAGAAAGCTCATCTCATATTAACTTTCTGTAGTTGCCATTGTTTTTTTTTTACTCTATATCTTTCAATGTGAGTCAAGTAACAGAGACAGAAATTCAAACAAAGGAAGTGACTGAAACTTATACCTAAGAAGGTAATTGACCCAGATGATATTCTTCTCATTTGCGTTCTTGGCATTGATAGCTATGGTAGCACTGGACTGTATCCAGATGTACCCTCCATTCTTCTGCATCCATCGGTAATATTTAGTTACACACTGACCCTTATTCAGCACTGGGAAGAAAACAAAAAGGACAATAAATATTGTGTGTTAGTATCCTAGTAAAATATGTTCATCTCTACAATCGCCAATGTACAGAAACGGAACACACTTGGCTCCTTTTGTATGTTCAATGCCAAATGCCAGTAAGATGACAAATAAGTTCAACTATTTACTAGTGCATTAGTGGAGAAACACAGGCTACTGTCTTTTGGAATAAGTCTTTAATCGTTTTTTGGCAGCTCCAGTGTAAGAGAAAGAGCAAAAAGGACTACAAATCTCTCTGGCCCACAAAATACCTAATGCTGCCTGGATATTTTCAGTGCATTTGACAACAAATTATAAAAAATGAAAAATAAGAAAAGTTGTATGTAATTTATTCATTGCTCCCAGGTAGAACTCTTTGAGAGTCTGGATATTTGAAAGGTTTGGGAAGATACTCTACCCTGTTCTTTGATCATTTCTCCTTATTGCAGGAGATATCAACTACTGAACTTATATATCTCTTTCTTTTGATCTTGTCAAACAGAATTTACAGATCTCAGATGAACCAAATCTCCATTGGTCAGCAGGGGGAAGGTCTTGGGAGACTTTGCTTAATACTGGAGCAAAATAAATCTACCAACAGATTGCGAAAGAAACTGGCCTAAGGGAGGTGCAGAATTGACTTTTGGTTAGAGTCAAGCAGAGTGACAGCTCTCTGCAGGGCCTGAAATACAACCAGGAATGGAGAAAAAGTAAAAACAATCAGTAATGTGAAACTGAGATATTAGATGCCCACAGAAAGAGAGCTTAAAAATACAGAAGTTTAAAATAATTCTTTAACCACAATGTTACCAAGTTAAAATTGCTTTGATTTGTATCTGATTATTTCCATACTAAAAAAGAAGATTGAGATGCTTGTCTTTCATGGAAATAAAATACTTTACACTGGCATTATTTTAAAGAATGTCTAGAATATATACATCTGGATATTATTACTCCAGTGCATACTCTGCTTGTCTGTATTTTCGGTTAATCCCAGGAAGCTTTGCACACTAGAGGGCAGTGTGCATTCATACACACCTTCTGCTTTTGGCATGTCCTTGTCTCCGTCTGCTAAAATGAAAAACCTCTAACTGCTGTAATAAATTTGGCTAAATTAGCTGCTAAATGGTTATCTCAAGTAATATGTATTTGCATTAATCATTTTGCTCTAAACCAGAACAAGCCAGAGTCCTAAAGACGTAGTAAATTCATATTGTCCATTTAATTACGGCTAATAAGTGCTTCATATACAATAGTTTCATGAAGAACATTTTGATTTTTTGGAGGGTGGGGGAGAAAAAAGTCACTTTGGAAAATGCTGTTGAAGTTCCTACTATAGAGTCACAAATGACATTTCTGTGCTTTCAAGTTAACCAAATGTATATCCCCCAAATTATCTATATGTCTCTATCTGTATTTAAATCCATATAATTATACATCTAAAGAGAAAAATACACACACACACACACACATACTTGCACATCTTACTTCAACTCAAAAAACTTTGTAAAGTATTAAATTTTTAAAAAGTTAAAATACAGGTATGTCTGACAGTGAATTTCAAACATAAGTCAGTTTTCCTCTGTAATATCAGCAAATATTTGCAATTTGGGTTATGACATTTTGTAAACAAGCTAAAGTTGCCTACACTTCTGCATTTATTTCCAGTAGGAGGCTCCCTCAGGTTCCCCACATTTTGTTTTTGTATTCAAGTGTAAGTTTCAAGCTTTCTGCTAGGGTGATTCATAGGATACAAAACTGCATGGTGAAGCAGAAAGCAGGTAAAATACTAACTACTTACTATACAGCTTTTCTGTCAAACCATTGTTGCATGCAACTTGAGACAGCAATTTTATGCAAATTATCCCAGCTTTGTAATTGTTATTAGTTACATTCTGAGGTGAGAACTCAGGGAGAAAATGGAAAAAAAAACATTGCTTAAAGTTTTACTTTGTTAAAATTTTCCATTTCAGTAAAATAGCAAATTCCAAGGTATCCTTGTCAATGGCTGGTGATGAAATTAATATCCCTGGAAAGATGGAAAATTAAGACCATACAGGTGTATGGAGATAGAATCTATCTAAACTTGTAAATAATAATAATTAATTGATTACCTTCCACTTCTATAGCAGCTTCCATCTGAAGACCTCAACATGCTTTAAAAATATGAAAGAATTAAGTCTCACAAATACCCTCACAGCTTGGCTTTTATAGATTGGAAACAGAGGTTCAGTGATTTGCCCAAGATCGTATAGGAATTCTGTGGCAGAGCCAGATCTCTCAGCTCTTTCTGTCCCATTCCTGAACCACAACACCTTTCTTTTTCTGGGTACTGGTTGTTTATACCACTCAGAAAGTCTGAATCATGAGCAGAATGGGGTTTATTTGCCTCTTCATTTCAGAACTATGGACAAAAAGGGCAAAATTAAAGCCTTACAAAAACCACACCTTGATATGAAGAGGTGTTTGCCTTTCCAAAACTTTCAGCACACAGAAGAGAACTCAGTGCACTGCAGCCACATGCAAACCTTTCTGGCTTTTCCAGAGCTCAGGCACCAGCACTGCTGTGCTGAGAGGAGACTGCTATGAATATGAAGAGTATTTGGGACACTGTTATGAAAATGAGCCTTCCAAGCAGCCCGCCTAGTTTGAGAATTCCTACTGAATCCCCAGCACCTTCTCCACTCCAGGATTTGGCCAGGCCAGGCACGTAACCATAAACACGTGCTTCTTTTTCATCTGCAAATGTTTCAGATGAGAGATTTGTAGACATTAAGAGCATATAGTGAAAGAAAGACCAGGATGCACGGTAAAGATCCTTTCTCTATAGCAGGGGTCGGCAACCTTTCAGAAGTGCTGTGCCGAGTCTTCATTCATTCACTCTAATTTAAGGTTTCGCATGCCAGTAATACATTCTAACGTTCTTAGAAGGTCTCTTTCTATAAGTCTATAATATATAACTAAACTATTGTTGTATGTAAAGCAAATAAGGTTTTAAAAATGTTTAAGAAGCTTAAAATTAAATAAAATGCAGAGCCCCCCGGCCCAGTGGCCAGGACCCAGGCAGTGTGAGTGCCACTGAAAATCAGCTTGCATGCCGCCTTCGGCACCTGTGCCATAGGTTGCCTACCCCTGCTCTATAGAGTATTCACCCACGAAAGCTCATGCTCCAATACGTCTGTTAGTCTATAAGGTGCCACTGGACAATTTGCTGCTTTCTCTAGAGAGTATTACTGGAAAACCAGTAGGATTTAAACTGTGCCACAGAGTGCTAGATTTTAGGTCTTACAGCTTCTTTCAAGTTCATTACATTCCCCCATACCCAATTTGAACGATATTTCTGTAGCCTGTAAATAAGAGCCATACATTTGATGAGACAAAAAGCAGAAATCATTGAAACATCTACTGGTCTATGTTATTTTGCAGCTGTTGTTTTCCCCAGGTTTATATTTAGAAACCAGATGATGATATTGAGGAAATGTGTAACACATTTTAAATTAGAACACCAGTTTTGGAAGTAAAAGTGAAAAATTGATTTAACTAATTAGTAACTGAATCATTACTGATCTAAGTCCTTTTTATAAAAAAAAAAAGTTTTGCCTTTTCAGAAACAGAGGGAATTAATTACCAAATTAATGAATTTCAGAGCAAGTAAAAATAAATAAATAAAAATTCAGCCAAACCTAAACTGTGTCCGGAAAGTTTATATGTAGTTAAAAGCAAAAAAATTATGGGCTACATGTTTAAGCTTAACATAAACATTTGAAAAAATAACATTATTTGGTCCAAGTGGTGGGTCCAATTCTACAGTCCTTATTTAGACAAAGGCCTCATTGAGGACTAGGATTAAGCCCTGTATTTCTGTACATTGACAAAGTCTAAATAGTTTTAAATACGGATTTTCTATTTACTAGTTTAAAATGTGCATGTAGTGCCCGATCCTGCAAACACTGAAGCATGTGTATAATTCTACTGATGTGAAAATCTAAAGGACTGGTCACTTGAGTCAATGAGACAGCTCACACGAGTAAAGCTACATGTGCTTAACTGTTTGCAGGATTGGGTCCAGATGATGCATTGTCTTGTTGGAAGAGCTCAACAAATGACCCTTCTCTTAAAGACTGCTTCTTCTTTGCCTGTACACATATAACTCTCTTTGATATTAATGGGAGTTACACAAATGTGAGAGAGAGAGGAAAAGACCTTTGGGGGATAACAAATTGTAGCGAAATGATGGTAAATCTTGGATCATCCTTTTAGCACTAGATTTTGGCTTAATAGTTGGCATAAAGAATTTTACAATAGGGAAATCATCAGTGTCAATGTGGACAGTGGAATGGAAACCCCCCCCCCCACGAAGTGTGTGTGTGGGGAAATAATAAAAGTTTAATTAAAATAAAATTAAAAAGAGCTAATGTTTAGAACAAATGACCTTTATATCAGCTATACATTTCTGTTCCTTAAAAGGGTGGATGCAAAATTTTATTGAAATTTGTTTAAATGCTATCTAGTTATTTGGACTGAGCTCAGTAGTTAGCATGGGCATAATGTACAGTATGTTTCACAAAGAATTAAAAAAAATCTGACCCTAATTTCTCTAAGTACAAATATAGTGATATGTACACAACTCCCAACAGAGGGATTTCAGTTTTGCCTGGAGTTTTGCACACAGCAATGAAGAGTTTGGTTATAACATTGTAGAGTATCGGCTGGGGGAGAATAGGGAGAAGAAGCTAGTATTCTTTGCAGGAACATTATTTCATCATCAAATCAAAATAAATCAGTACAAGGTTGTCTTCAGAAATGTGGTTCAAAAAAACAAAAACTTGTTTTTTTTTCCTATAAGGATGTTCTGAGAAATCAAAGCGAAAGCTTTTAAATAGTGAGTGAATTGTATTTTAAAAGAAGGAAGTAGTCTAATTCAGTTTGAAGAGGAGATGAAGAAATCATATATCAAAAGTAGCCTTTTATGGAATCTTCTTACAAAGGGCCATTTTACTAGTGTGCTTATGCATTTAAAAATGACAGTAAATTGTGTATTCAGGTAAGTATGGAGTAAATAGGAAATGATGAGATCATCATACAGTTAACACTGCGTATTCATACAGCCTCAAAAAGAGGCTCATTATAATCAGGGAAAATATTGAGGCTAAATCTGCAGTGGTCGTCACCCTCATCCTTGGGATACTTTAATCAATAACTGTGTAGTATTAATGCTGAAGTCCTTCTGCTGTAAACTCCTAAAAATATTTTTAATGTATTGTGGGGGAAGAAAACTCTGTACTTAACACCACAGTTGGATGCTTAGCTGTAGCCACCAGTTCTCTTTCTACATTCACAAAACTGGCAGACGAAACATGAAAAGGAATACTGACTCTTTAATCTCCACTTCTCCACCTAAGGCCCAAGGCAAGCTGACAGGGTAACTTCATTCTGGAAACAGAGGGTTTTTTTGTTTTTTTTTAAAAGTCTGGATTACTTTTTCTTCTGCTTTTGAAAACTGTGGGCTATAGGGGAATGAACCTGGCATAGACTTAAAACAAGAACAAGTTTCTTTATCTGAAAAGTTACAGTCCTTGATGCTTACAGGAAGGTCATTTTCAAAACCCACAGGGAAAATAGCATCACAGCCAGAAAGAGTGCATTAAGTGCCTTATTTGCTTGAAACAGAGACAGTTTTTCATTTATAACTGCTCATAGGATCAGCTGAGCCTTTGATGCTGTAGAGACTTTTCTATAGATTTTGCAATTAGTAAGTTAGATGTTTTAAATAGTA
This sequence comes from Mauremys reevesii, assembly GCF_016161935.1. Lineage (NCBI taxonomy): Eukaryota > Metazoa > Chordata > Testudines > Geoemydidae > Mauremys > Mauremys reevesii. The sequence goes on from NC_052626.1 coordinate 47,113,032, forward strand.
GGCATCCACAAATTGGTTTTTTGCAATAAAAAAAAGCACTGAGCAATATTTAGCAAAGTTAAATGATGTTTGATACTTAAACTGAGTTATGGGCTAGAGGATGGAAGACCTGTATATGCTCTATGAGCAACCACATATATCTACGTAATTCTCCTCAAACAATTTGATTTACTGTCTAATACACAGGGGTGGGGTGGAGGTGGGGGAAGTGTGCAAGGAATGCTTACAGACACATTCTCTGCACGCCAGGCTAAAGGATAATGCAGCCTGCATGGGGAAGAATTCTGCCTCTCTTGTGTCTGATCCCTCCCAGAGGTCCCCCTAGGGTCATGTGGCTCCACACTCCCAACACTAAATGGCACAATTTGGCGCTTAGTGATTTGTAATCTCAGAAGAGATTCCCCCTTCCCCAAAATATGTTTACAGTGGATTAAGAAAACAGCAGTTCAGTAAAGTGGATTAAGAAAACAGCAGTTCAGTAAGGCTTTTAAAAAAATGCATTACCCTTCTTCCTCATGGCATGACAAGAGAATGCAGCACAGGGCTGGAAATGTCTCTTTTCTGTGTTGTACAGCACCTAGCATAATGGGGACCTAATTTTGATTGAGGCTTTCAGTTGCTATCACAATATAGATATCTGCTAAGAGAAATAACAGCTGGTACAGTAGGAACTCTCTAAAGCTAAGGGCGTAATTTCCAAAGACAGAGGGAACTGACAGTTTGTGTTTTGAAAAGAAAATTCTGGCTTGATAATACCCAAATTCCCATCCAACTGCTTGGTTCATCTGTAATAAATCTTTTAAACCTATACAAATTTCATTCTAAAAATGTTAAGATGTGGCCATTAATCTGTTATTTGCTGCCACACTAAGGGATATTGTCTTTTCTTGATTCATGGGGAAGTTCCACTTCTAAATCCCTGTGAAACTAGACGAAAGTAAGGATAAGCAACTCTGTACAGATAAAATAAAAGCTAAACCAAAGCTTTTCTCAAAGCTCAAACCAAAACTTTTAGGAAGGTTGAAAATATTTATTTATCTTTTTTAAAACACAGTTTTTCATTTTTCGGTTGCTCTTTGTTTCCTGGTTGTGGGATGAGCTAAAGTTAGAAATGGGCCAGATCCAAACTTCAGAGAAATTTGATCCTGATTAGTTTCCAAACTTTGTGGCTCAGGTCCATTTCTAGCCAAAATATTGTGAGAACAGTCTCTCACTCTATGTTTCTAGCCAAACAAGCAACTTTAAATACTGGAAATTCCACCCAAAGGTTTGGGAACTTATCTTAACTGATTCAAACCCTGAACCTCTGAGAACCACCCCTACAGATTTAGAGATTTTGATCTCATTTAAATCCAGAGTATCTGAATTGAGTTAATGGAGACCTTTTGGTTTACACCAGTTTAAATGAGATCAGAATTTAGCTTTCAGTTCATGGTACCAGTTCAAAAATGTAGAAAAACAGCAAAACTTTTCTCTTGTTATAACTTAAGATATAGATATACAACCACCCACTGAGACTTACAATATGCTTATCAGAATTCTATCCTATTGCTTCAGGTTTTAGGAGAAATAAATGTTGTAGTGCCCGAAGACATTAATTTACTGCCTAGCAGCCAGAGCCATTTATTTAATTTTATTTATTTATTTACTTTTGACATTATCTCCTTTTAAGTGCTTCACTTAGCTGAGAATGTTTCTTGGACACTATTTGATTGCAGGAAAATTCATTCTGTTTGCTTGTATGCCACTAAACATGGCTTAGTTTCTCTTCACGTGATCTTGTCTGCTCAGATGAACTATTGTTGAAGAGCAAATTTGCTGGATAACACCTTAAACTAAAACATTTATGATGAAGTTGGAGTCAAGCAGAGATGTTTTATAAACTGAGAAGGAATAATGAATGGAAATGAATGTACAGACCTACATTCTTCTAAATGATGAATGTGGTAGTTAATAAACTGGATTAAATAGTGAATACTCAATTATTTAGGTTTCTGTAACTTTTCTCGTTTCTCATGATTGTCAGGCTCTCCTTGATTTTTAAAACTTTAATCTTGCCAAGAAGTGGCTCCCCATTTCCTATTGCTGAAACTATCCTTTAGAAACCCAAACTTGCTCTGCGCACCACTTCAGACGTAGCTTCCATTAACGGTAATGAAACGTATGCATCCAAACTCAGGGGAAAATATATACAGTATTGTATTATAAAGTCCCAGATCTAAATTCTGTTCTCAGCTACCACCATTCAACTTGAGTAGAGAAATTAGGCCTCGGTCACTAAAGCAGCTTAAGTTCCCTCCCCATGCCCACTAATATTAATGTCTGCCATACAACATTGCATGCAAAAATAAAGATTTGAGAACTTAACCCTCTGTGACAAATATGTGTATAAAATGTACACAGCTATATCAGATACTGATGGCAGGGCAGATGGAAGCGTCACAAGAGCTAGTTCACTGATGAATGTAAGACAGCAGACTAGCAGAAGTTTAAATATATATATTTTTAAACCACACTGACTGAAGGTAAGACAGTTTAAGGGGAAAGTATGGGTCTTTCACATCTGCGACCAGAGTCCATGTTCAGGTTGAGGTACTGAGTGAAATGAACTTAGTTATTTCAGTTCAATCTCCAGAGGAAAAGAGTCCAGATCACATCACCTCTACACTTACTGTGGTATGTGGTATACTTACTGTGGCAGTCTCTTCTGTTTATCCCAAATGAACGCAAGCCTCCCGTCCCCCCTTTAACCACCACACTGCATCATGCCACATTTTGCAGAAAAGCTCCGCTAGATTTTTTTTTTGAAAGTTGATTGTAATTTTTTTTTAAATTAAATTACTTGTGCCTCTAAAAAGAAGTTTTCTTATTATTAGGGCCCTACCAATTTCACGGTCATAGGTATTTTAAAAATCATAAATTTTATTATTTCAGATATTTACATCTGAAATTTCACGGTGATGTAACTATGGGGGTCCTGACTCAAAAGGGGTTGGGTGGGGGTCGCAAAGTTATTGTGTGTGTGTGTGTGGGGGGGTCACGGAATTGCCACCCTTACATCTGTACTGCCTTGAGAGCTGGGTGGCCGGAGAGCAGCAGCTCCTGGCCAGGAGCCCAGCTCTTAAGGCAGCGCTATTGCCAGCAGCAGCGCAGAAGTACGGATGGCATGCTGTGGTATTGCCACCCTTACTTTTGTGCTGCTGCCTTCAGAGCTGGGCCCTCAGTCAGCAGCTGCCACTCTCCAGCCGGCCAGCTCTGAAGGCAGCACAGAAGTAAGGATAGCAATACCGCAACCCCCTCTACAATAACCTTGCGACCATCCCACAACTCCCTTTTGGGTTGGGACCCCCAGTTTGAGAAACGCTGATGTACCCTGTGAAATCTGTATAGTTTAGTGTAAAAGTATACAAACGACCAGATTTCAACAGAGGAGACTTATTACCATGAGTCCATTGCTGCAGCTCTCAGGGAATGAAAAAGTAGCACTAATTTTAAAAATCTCTAAAAAGTAAATAAAAAAGCTTTTCAATAAGTCAGGATGCCATTATCTTAAGGACCAATATCTTGCAACCTTCTAGGGTTAAGAACAAATGCTTTGTATATTTGGAAGGGAGATTCTCAGTTTCCCAATGAGTTACAGACCTGGATGCCAGCCTAAATGGTTTGTAAATTATCAGACCTTAAAAATGATATTGGTCCAGAACTGGCCACATTACGCATGAGAGACAAAGTCACAACTGATTTGTACCAGTCCTCCCAAACAAGTGCCAACAAGACCTATTTGCCACACCATCATGAATTTGTTATAGGCGATATCATATTTTACAGAACAACCACTTTAGAGAGTTTATCTTTTTATTGTTACTATTTTTATATCGTTCCACCTGTAAAGCCAGTCTCCCTTAATACCATGGGTTCAACTATCCAGCCTAGGAAAGAAGAACACTTATCACTAATAGATGGGCTAAAACTCCTTTTCTAACTGTTTTGGTCACAAGGTAATGAATATTAAACCTGTCACTAGCCAGGACTGAACACTCTCCATTCTGTATCTCAGACCAGTGTAATTTTGGAGGAAAATTCAGCAATTAGGGAAAAACAGAAAACAGTTTTGTGGCAAGGACTCCCAGATCCCCAAAATCTTTTTAAAATGCAATCTGATTGAAATGGCTCAGAGGTCTGGAATGTTAGAAACAGTCACAGTAGAAATGGTTTTGTGGCCAGAGTGCAGGTGAAGTTGTAAGAGATGCACAATAAATGCTGTCATTCACATGGCTGTGCAATTTAATGTGGTTCTGCAGTTTATCACAAGCATACACCTCTCCAATAACCAGTTTTGCAGAAACATTCCAAAATATAAATTCACCTTTGGTCTGGAAAATTTCAGCTTAAAGAGATTTTTTTTTTAAAGATGATTAAGAGCAACTGAAAAAGCTGATTAGGTTCTGAATAGAAGTCAGAATTCAACCTTCATTAGAGGGTTCATTACAGAAACGGCTGTAATAAATAGCAGAAACAGTGTCAATATTGCATGCATGTTTTTAATGTAAAATGGGGCAAAAGCTTGGGTGTAAATTTCACTTGTCTAATGGGCAGGGACATGACCATATTGCAGTGATGTCACAGGAGAACTCTACTCTTCTTTCAAGTACAAAAAGCCCTTCAGAGATGGTGTTGCAGGCAGAATTCAAACAAAGCCTCCCCAAGGTTTTGATAATGCAGTTGGCCAATCTACCAGACTTTCTTCCCTTGTCTTCTTTTGCAGTTTTCATTTTTATGAGAAATTACTAAATACAGCTAAATATACAGTTCAGTATTCCCTTTGTTTCAGTAGCTAATGACAAATGCATGGAGGACATCTTGTGTTGCCTAGGCTGGCAGGGCATTTACATTGATTGATGCTCTGCTGTGAAAAAAAATGAGCTATGAAGGAATTACAATGGAGAGTCTACAAACTGAAATGGGGATGTACTAATTAGCGCTGCATTAAACAGTTGGATTTGATTTGGAGATGAAATAGCATTAGGAGTGAATTTACAGGGTTATTGATGCAAACTATATTTTAGGCATCATGAGACATAACTGTATATCACTTTGCAGGAAAAGGCAAAAAATTACTATCAAGAAACAGCAGGTTCAGGTTCAGCAAACTAATGGCTTGAAGACACTACAGGTTTAGCCTTGTAGAGTTCTCTGTTTTATTTACCATTTAAAAGAGCTGATGCTGCTGGTAAGATAAAAGAAATATTTTGTCCCACAGCACACAATTAGCCTGCGAAACTCATTGCCACATGATATCATTAAAGGAAAGCGTTTATCAGCATTCAGATAATTGGATATTTATATGGATAATTGGATATTTATATGGATAAGAAGAATATCCATAATTACAATAGCAAGAACTGCTTACCACCAAGAATTTTGGAAGGGATATAAATCCTCATGTTTCGTGACATAAGCCAACTACTAACTCAGGGAGGTTAGGAAAAAATATTCTTCTCCATGGGCAGCTTATCCCATAACTGCCTACTGCAGAGTTTCTTGCACCTCTCTCTGAAGCAGATAGCACCGGCCAGTGTGAGAAACAGGATACTGGACTAGATGGACCAATGCTCTGATCTCATATGGCAATCCCAATTAAACCTGTGCCTGAGACAAAAATAACAGCTCCTGGATCTCAGAGGTAGTGCACTCAGCAGTAGCTACTGCTATGACCTTTAAGAACATGAAGTAGCATGTGCTTCCTTTGCCTTGCACCAGCTCACCTGTGCAAATGAGGTGCTCCCACAGCTCAGTGTTTTTAGCTATGCCAACTGCACCAGACTCCTGTCTCTTCTGCTTGGGTAACCTCCTTAGGCTACAGAAGCGGAAGACAGTCTGGTGCAGGGATTGCTTGACTCTGCAGCAAGGGCACCTCTCCTTTTACTTATGCCCCTACAGGGCTAGGAAGGATGGTTTTGTGTTTAAGGCTAAGGAATGAGGAGATCTGGAATCAACTTCTGTCTCTGCCACAGACTTCCTGTGCGATCTTGGGCAAATCACTTAGGGTGGGATTCACAAAAGCACTTAGGTGCCTAAGTCTGGGTTTAGCTGCTGAAGTCTCAGTTTTAGGCTCCACTGGGATCCACAAAACTCCCGTTGAACACTGTCGGTGCCTAAACTCACTTGGTGCCTAAATTTTCAGGGTAAAAGCTACCTGGGTGTGTAAGTTGCTGCCTCGGCATGTGCACTGCTGCCTCACTGTCGGCATCTGGACACCTCTCTCCTGCTCAAGTCCCAGAATGATCCATAAAGCAGGGAAGACAGGAGTTTGACCCTGGGGCCCAATCCAATAGGCATACTCAGAGGTTGCCTATGGATCAAGTCACATCTGAAACCTAGGCAGATGAGGACAAGGAGGTGGTGCCCACCTTATCACTTTTAGCCCAGTGGTTAGCGCACTCAACTGGGATGTCGGAAACCCAGGTTCCATTCCTCCTACTAGGAGGAGAAAGGATTTGAACAGGAGTCTCCCACCTCCCAGGAGAGTGCTCTAGCTACTGAGTTACAGGATAGTCTGTATCTCTGTCTCGCCCGTTGAAGCTGTTCTGCAGTGTATAAAAAATTAGAGTAATTTGAGCAATAGGACTTGTCCCTGGGTCTCCCACCACCCAGGTGGGTCCCTAACCACCAGCTATAGAATCATCCTCATTCTTTCTCTTTGTGGTCCAATGGAACAGCTCTGTGCTTCAGTTACTTATCTGTTAAATGGGCAAAATATTTTGCCACAAGGGTGTTGCCAGCATAAATTCATTAATATCTGCACTGCGCTCAGATATTGAGATGATGGCTTCCATACCTAGACAGACAGAATCTAGCACTAACGTTAAATAATTACAGAAATATGTGATTTGAGCTACGTAATGATACCGGCTTAGAAGTAATTACGAGGGAGTAAGATTGCAAAACAAAAACTGTTTATGTGTTAAAACCAGATATAGCTTTAATTTTTTTTCAATACAAAATAAACCTGTTTTTGTTATATGCTCTCTTTTCCCAGTCACTTAGTTTGATCTCCATTTCCCCTTATCTCTCGTTCCTTATGTCACCACCATTTCCAGCCAAAAGGGCATGCTTGAGTCACTCGCTGAAGTAGATGACCATGTCAGCTATGGTTTGGACAAGCAGGTTACTGTGCGAACAGTTAGGCCGTCCACTATCTTTGCAATGCCTATAAACCAAAATGTACCACACTGCCGTCAGACTGCCAAGACTGGCTTGGTTTAAGGATTAGCTAAACATCAGACATTCTATCACACTAATTTAGAATCAATCTTGCTTCTTAGTGATGATAATAAACTTGTACAAAAAAGAGATTCATTTGTATATTTTAGCATTTTACTTCAGTCACAGAATGCAAAAACCTAACATTGGAAATCAGTTTGATTTTTTTTATTTTTGTGATTGAAGATATTAAGCACTGCAAGAGCATTGAAATTTCGATCTGATTAGGATCAAAATTTCTCAGGATCAAAACACTTCTTTTTTTTCCCCCTACAGTTTTACTAATTGTGTGCTACTTGACATTGTGGAGTTATTCCACAGCATGATGGCAAACTATGTGAAGTGTATTTTACTGTTAGGAATTATCAACTCATTCTATTTGTTTTTCATGTGTTTGAGGTTATTAAGAGACCCAAAAATTCTAAGTGATGTGCGTGAGTTAAAAGGGTTAGTTCAATTGCAGCTGGTAGGCTAAATCACTAAGAAATATTTTGTATGCCAATAGGAATTTCTTACTAAAGAAGCACAAAGAAATCATGAATATATAACTGATTTTAAAGCAGATTGAGGGACAAGATCCTTTGAAACACAGAGGAGTGGTGAACAAGGTAAATGTAGAGTGGTTTATTTTCAGAAAACCTGGATTATTCCAACTACTAGAAACCAGATAAAAGTAGATCAGAGAGAATGCTACCAAACGTATTCATCAGAGACCTTTGCTTTATGGGAAATGAACTGCCCTTGCTCACTGTTTCTGAGGAATTGTATTTCTTATAACTGTAAATCAAATCATGAAGAAATAGGATGACGTTTTGCCAAGCAAAAGCTGAGGATGACAAGTATCTTTTTTGTCAGTATCAGGTTTCTGAATTTAGACCTCAATTAGGATTCCAAAATGAAAAAGCACTTATTATATACCAATATATACAATGCTTGTGACAGTGTTCTTACAAGCAATATATTCATTTTCAAATTCCAGTACATCGTCCTACATTTGTCCAAGAGTATATTCATGGCTTCCTCCAGAGGTCTTGACTTTTCTATATCCTGTCTGGTTTCCCAGCCAGAAAGTACTTGATGTAACTGTTCAGTGAACATCATTAATTTTTTCAATTAATTGGGGACATATGCCTCAGCAATATGCGACATCCATTCATTCTTAACAACAAACAGACTTCTTGAATCAGAACAGGGCAGTAGCAAGCATCAGTGCAAGCAAAGAAAATCACATGGTAAAGTGTTACACACTATAGAGCAGTGGGTGTAAAATTACCTTTGTCTCACCCTGTTCTCATTGTTTCAAAACATACTGTATACTGGAGGCAGTATAAAAACCAGACTCAAGAGTAACTGTATTCATTTGGGCCCCCAGCTCTAAGGCCACAGAGGGTTTCCTGGCATTGGAGCAGGTGTAATTCCACTGAGCAGGGACCCAGGAGTCGGGTAGGAGGGGAATGTGTAGGAACTGAACTGAGCTCCCTTCACATGACATGCAGCTCATCTCTGTGGTGGCTTCCTGCAGGCACAGGTGTTGTCAGAGGATCCACAGCTATGAAAATCCTCCCGTCCTTTTCACAAGACTCAGAGGTGAATTGGACAATGGGGGCACTCCTGCAGCCTCAGGACTTTAGTAGCAGATACAAGGCAGCCCCAGAGACCAGAAGTGGAAGATTCCTCTTATCCCCCTTCACGCATCTTCTTACTGCACACTAAGACTGAGAGCTAGTGGCTGGATTTGAACCTCACTGGACCTGTAACTCTACGGTGGCTGGTACGTTTTAAGTCTAAAAATGACTTTAATGTATGTAATGAGGAACTACATATTTCTTACAGATAACACAACCCCTTCTCTGAGCTCCGGAACTGAAAGTATGTCATATGTGCATCATCTATCATGAATCTGTCTTTACCATACAGCCCTCGTTTTTCAAAGCAGCCACTAAAATTGCATCGTGTATTATTTCATTTGTTCATTATTATGTGTACAAAAATCTGAGAGTTGTGCATCTAAATTAGCTTGTTAGATTCCAACCTACCCAATTTGTACAAGCAAAAGTACTTTGTCTGCACAAAGCTACATTTTTGCATGGAGATAAACTTACATGTGAAGGCCTCAGGAATCATTTTTCAGGCTGCAGTGAGATTCTTTTGACTATTTAGCCCATAAATACTGAGTTTTATTAAAATATATAATAGTAATGGTAATAGGTATGTATACTGTATACGTTACAGATATGTAACAATACAATTGGTTTTGAATGCAAATCTAGAAAGATTCCACATTTCCTGGAGAGGGTTGGCTTACTGCTTATGTTACACATTTAGGGCTCTGCACCACAAGCAGCTGTTGTGAAAACTAACAGATATTTTTAAAAAGGAAGTACCTGAGGACAACAGGGATTTTTATGAGTTTTATCAAAAGTTCAGTGATCCATTAACTCCCCTGTTGTTGAGTGCCCTTAACCACTCGTAGGAGGAAAGGCTACTGCCTGGAACTCTGAATAATGCTTCTATAATCTTATTAAGGAAAGCCGGCATAGAGCCAGTAGAATGTGGTAGCTAGAGGCCTGTGTCACTTATAAATTATGTCTGAAAATTATTAGTGAAAATGCTGGAGACTCAGTTGCATTATCCCAGCTAATACACCCTGATCGGGTGAGGTTTATGAATAGGAGTTTGCCAGCAAACAATACAAAGAAAATGTTAAATGTGAAAGAACAAGTAATATCAATTAGTGAACCAGTGGCAGTTTTTGCAGTAGATACAGAAAAAGTATGTGAGAAAATCGAATAGGATTTTTTTCTACACAGTTAAGTACTATGAGATGGATACTCACTCATTAGTTTAATTGTTACACAAAGAACTGGGGTATCTGTTAAAAAACCATAATCAGAAAGTTCAGTGGAACAAAACGGGGATAATGTCCCCATATCTCATTTTTAAAAAAGATATTGAGCCACTGATTCAACAATTGTGGAATCACTGGGATGTAGTGTCCTGTGGAAGTAAAAGCAGGTATATGTGTAAATAGCGTGTTAGTATTCTTTTATTAGAGGAAATTCAGCAGTTTGTTTTGAATTCTAACAATGTGTGCTCTATACCAGCTTCCAGCAGTGTTAATGGAGTTCTCACAATACAGTCTGATACAAAATCATAGAAATTTAGGACTGGAAGGGGCCTTAATAGGTCATTTAGTTCAGTCCCCCATATTGAAGCAAGACTAAAAATTATCTAGACCTTCCCTGACAGATGTTTGTCTGACCTGTTCTTAAAAACCTCCAATGATGGAGATTCCACAACCTTCCTAGAAAATTTGTTCCAGTGGCTAATTACCCTCATAGTTAGGAAACTTTTCCCAATGTCTAACCTAAATCTCCCTTGCTGCAATTTAAACCCATTGCTTCTTGTCCTGTCGTCAGTGGATAAGGAGAACAATTTATCATTCTCCTCTTTATGACAACTTTTACATACTTTAAGACTTATATTATGTTCTCCCGAGTCTTCTCTTCTCCAACTAAACAAACCCAATTTTTTCAATCTTTTCTTGGAGGTCATGTTTTCTAGACTTTTAATCATTTTTCTTGCTCTCCTCTGGACTTTTTGTCCAGATCTTTTCCAAATTGTGGTGACCTGAACTGGACAAAGTACTCTAGCTGAGACCTTATGAGTACTAAGTAGAGTGGAAAAAACTACTTCTCACGACTTGCTTACAATACTCCTGCTAATACATCCCAGAAGGATGTCCACTTCTTTTTGCAACAGTATTAGATTTTTGATTCATATTTAGTTTGTGATCCACTGCAACCTCCAGATCCTTTCTGCAGTACTCCTTCCTAGGCAGTCATTTCTCATTTTGTATTTGTGCAGTTGATTATTCCTTCCTAACTGGAGTACTTTGCATTTGTTCTTACTGAATTGTATGCTATTTATTTCAGACCGTTTCTCCAGTTTCTCAAGATCATTTTGAATTCTAATCCTGTCTTCCAAAGTGCTAGCAACCCCTTCCAGCTTGGTATCATCTGCAAACTTTATAAGTGTACTCTCTGTGCTGTTATCAAAATCATTTATGAAGCTATTGAATAGAAGCAGACACAGGACAGATTCCTGAGGGACACCACTCGATATGCCCTTCCAGTTTGAGTGTGAACCATTGATAACTACTCTCTGAATACAGGTTGCAGCCAATTGTGCATCCACTTTATAATAGTTTATCTAAGCTATATTTCCCTAGTTTGCTTATGAGAAGGTAATATGAGACAGTATCAAAAGGCTTACTACAGTCAACATATACCACATCTACTGCTTCCCCCATCCACTAGGCTTGTTACCCTGTCAAAGAAGGATATTAGGTTGGTTTGACGTGATTTGTTCTCAACAAATCCATGCTGTTACTTATCATCTTATTATCTTTTAGATGCTTATAAACTGATTGTTTGATTATTTGCTCCATTATCTTTTTCAGTACTGAAGTTAAGCTGACATCTATAATTCCTGGGTTGTCCTTATTCCCCTTTTATAGATAAGTACTGTATTTTCCCTTTTACAGAGATTCCGCTGGAATCTCTCCTATCCTCCACAAGTTCTCAAAGGTAATCACTAATGACTCACAGATCTCTTCAGCCAGGTTCCTTAAATATTCTAGGATGTATTTAGTCAGGCCCTGCCGACACGAAGACATCTAACTTGAAAAATTAAGTCTGACCTTGTTCTTTCCCTATTTTAGCCTCAGTTCCTACTCCATGTACACTGATATTTGCTATGTTAGTTGTCTGATCACTGCTAACCTTTTTGGTGAAAACTGAAACAAAAAAGGCATTTAACATTTCTGTCATTGATGCTTTTTCTGTTATTGTCTTTCCCTCCTCATTGAGTAATGGGCCTAACCTGTCCTTGGTCTTCCGTTTGCTTCTCATGTACTTGTAAAATGTTTTCTGGTAACCCTTTATGTCCCTAGCTAGTTTAATCTCATTTTGTGCCTTGGCCTTTCTATTTTTCTCCCTACATGCTTGTGTTGGATTTTTTCATATTAATCTTTGTAATCTGACCTAGTTTCTACTTTTTATATGCCTCTTTTTAGAATTTCAAGTTGTTGAAGATCTCCTGGTTAAGCCAGGGTGGTCGCTTACTCTACTTCCTCTCTTTCCTATGCAGTGGGATAGTTTGCTCTTGTGACCTTAATAATGTCTCTTTAAAAACCTGCCAACTCTCCTTAAATCTTTTTTCCCTTAGACTTGCTTCCTATAGGATCTTACCTACCAATTCACTTAGTTTGCCAAACTCTGCCTTCTGGAAGTCCATTGTCTTTATTCTGCTGTTTTCCCTCCTATCATTCTTTAGAATCACGAACTCTATCATTTCATGATCACTTTCACCCAAACTGCCTTTCACCTTAAATGGACACTTTCCTTCCCCAATTCTTTACATATGCACCAAATATTAATAAACATAACCCCCCTCCCCAGAGTCAATAGGATTTTTGCTATTTACTTCAATGGAGGCAGGATTTCACCCCTATATTTTTGTTCTGTTAGGCCTTCTTCAAATGGTCACTGAAGTCAATGGGAGTATTTCCTTTGACTGCAACTGGCTTTGCATAAGGGCAAAACAGATCTTATACAAAAGACTGTTGCTATTATAGACCTGAAGACCTTCTGCACTGTTCTTCTGTTCACATTCAAAAGGCTGCTTTTGCCTTCTTTTTATTTGAAATAGTGCTAAAGCTTTTCAAAAGTTACTAATGGTCCACTAGGAAATGATTTTACCATCAACAATCTTTCTGAATATTTTGTGGGTTTTGTGCACCATTTTTTTCCTTAAACAACTTGCTCATTTTCTTCTCTGGTGTCTCTGCATAACCTGGAATTGAAGGCTGGATGTACCAATCTTCCTAGTTCTGCCTTTTCTATTTTTATTGTCAGTGCACATCCAGAATCCCATAGTAGTTTTACTTTCCCTTTATTTATGTTGACTATTGGAAGATCTGCAGTTGAACTCTGAATTTCTGCATGTTCTAACCTTTTCCAACTTTTCTCTTTTGTAAGTCTACCAAGAATTTCCTGTAATTTCTGAAGCTCTTTTTCAAGTATTCACTTTTTTTTCTAGCTTGCAACCCCCTGAAGTCTTGATTCTGTTTTATCATAGGGTCTGCTCTAGCTTCTTCACTATCCTCTTCAGAGTATCATCTTTTCTGCATTGTTATCGCACGTCTGATTTTGAGGAACTGAGGTTCTATCATGTATATCTTAATGTGAACCTGTATCATCTTCTTATACACCGATCTCATAGAGCTGGAAGGGACCCCAAAAGGTCATTGAGTCCAGCCCCCTGCCTTCACTAGCAGGGCCAACTACTGACTTTGCCCCAGCTCCCTAAGAGGCCCCTTCAAGGACTGAATTCACAACGCTGGGTTTAGGGGGCCAATGCTCAAACCACTGAGCTATCCCACTGCCTGGCAACTCTTGTATCTTGACTACATCTGTTTTCACCATAGCAGGTGAAATTCCTAAATTGAATTTGGATTCTGTCACTTGAGATAGACAATTTGCCGCAAAGTGTTTTTTCTTGCCACATCTACATTCCTTTCCAGCCGCTCAAAAAGTTGATATCTTTCTGAGTGAGGGTATGAGCCATTTCAGCTTCTGCAAGGGTACTGAAACCCAATCTTACTTCTTGAGATATGCCCTGCTGGGATTACAGGTTTGCTTGGTGCATTGTTTTCCATGATGAAAGCCTGTGACACTGTCACTTTAGTAACTCATTCTACATCTAAAAGTCTTTCCAAATTAAGAGCTAAGAGCTGATGGCCCATGCTTGCTTACTGAACAATGCTGCATCATTTGCATCCAAGCCAGCAAACTTACAACGGAATGCTAGGTGGGGAATCTGGTATAAGATTGGTCAGTGTCTCTAATTATTATTACTACTTTTACTATGGTAGCACTTGAAGCCCTAAACATGATCAGAGCTCCGTTGTGCTGGATGCTGACAAGAAACATAGTACATAAGAACGGCCACACTGGGTCAGACCAATGCTTCTGCTACTATTTGTCTTCTGACAGTGGCCAGTGCCAGATGCTTTAGAAGGAATGAACAGAATAGGACAATTTGGAATGATCCATCTTCTGTCATCCAGTCCCAGCTTCTGGCAGTTGGAGATTTAGAGACAGCCAGAGCACAGGGTTACATCCCTGCCCATACTGACTAATAGCCTGATGAACCTATCCTTCATGAACTAATCAAATTATTTTTTGAACCCAGTTATACTTTTGGCCTTCACACCATCCACTGGCAACAAGTCCCACAGGATGACTGTGCATTGGGTGAAGAAGTTATTTCTTTTGTTTGTTTAAAACCTGCTGCCTATTAATTTTATCAGATGACGCCTAGCTCTTACATTATGTGAAGGGGTAGATAATACTTCCCTAATCATTTTCTGCACGCCATTCATGATTTTAGAGACCGTTATCATATTTCCCCCCTCCACCGTTACACATCTCTTTTCTAATCTGAATAGTCCCAGTCTTTTTAGTCTCTCCTCATATGGAAGAAGTTGTTCCATGCTCCTACTCATTTTTGTTGCTCTTCTCTGCACCTTTTCCAATTCTAATATCTCTTTTTTGAGATGGGGTGAACAGAACTACACATAGTATTCATGGTGTGGTTATATAATGGATTTATATAGTGGCATTTTGACATTTTCTTTTATATCTATTTTCTAATGGTTTCTAACTTTCTGTTAAAGCAGCAAAGAATCCTGTGGCACCTTATAGACTAACAGACGTTTTGGAGCATGAGCTTTCGTGGGTGAATACCCACTTTGTCGGATGCAACTTTCTGTTAGCTTTTTTGACTGTCACTTCACATTGAGCACATGTTTTCAGAGAGCTATCTGCAATGACTCCAAGATCTCTTTCTTGAGTGGTAACAGCTAATTTAGACCCCTTCATTTTGTAGGTATAGTTGGGATTATTTTCTCCAGTGGTCACTACTTTGCACTCATCAGTGCTAAATTTCATCAGCCATTTTGCCACCCAGTCACCTAGTTTAGTGAGATTCCTTTGTAACTATTCAGTCAACTTTCAACGTAACTATCTCAAATAAAAGACAGCCCTGGGGCTGAAGACCTTGCAATCCTAATAGACAAGACATACAAAGGGTCAAAGAGGAAACAGAGACACAGAGAGGTAAAGTAACTTGTCTGAAGTTACTTACACACTGCAGGTCAGTGGTAGAGTTGGGAACACAGGGTTTTCTGATTCCCAGGCTATCCGCTGGATCACACTACTTCTCACACAGTCTTATTGTTCTTGTCTCACTTGCCTGAAAACTAGTGTTTCATATTCCATATTCTATTTCAGAGAAGTAGTCAGTCAGTCAGAACACTATGGTCTTTTTCAAACAGGATCTTCATCTCTGCCAGGTGTTTAGTTAAGTCAGTGAGTCAAACATCTTTTAGCTCCTCACCCAGACAGTTCAATAAAAGTGTGATTTGTCATTTTTTAATTCCAATTTAAAGTGCACCCAACAGATTTCTGAATTTGTGTGTCCACTTCTGAACAACTGCCCTATCCTCAGAGATATTGAATGCTGGGAATTTAAGGAATGCAAATGCCAGACTGCTTTTGTTTGTTTTGGGTTTTCCCCCCCTAGATGTGCCTTTAATGTTCTTTCTGAATTTTATCTCACATTGCTGTTTTCCCTTTTTCAATCATTTATATTTTAGTTCCTTCAGATTTTACGGGCTGTTTCCTTTTAAGAGCTTCTAAAAGCTTGAGTCTTTGCGCTGCTGTCAACGTCAAAGATGGCTGCTGCACATTTTCTGTTAGCTTCTTTTGCCTTTCACAAAGATGGTCACTGTGCTCCCAGGTTTGCAATTGCAGGCAACAAGCAAGCAGCTTTTACGTCAGTTTTATGTGTAGGAAAACCAGTTTTCTCACTGTTTCTCCTATTGGCATATTGGACTGAACTAGTTTGTTCTCTTGGGTGTAGTGCTCTTAGACCAGAGATTTGTTTTGCCTCTTAGTAGAGAATTTCTACTTTATTTTCTTTTTCTCATCACATACTCTGTGTCTTCATTGCCAATTGGGGTGTCTTGTGGAAATAAATCCCAGGACACACGGTGCTCTAGCAGTATCCAGTGCAGCCATCATCTGGTTTTACTCCAAGTATAGCTATATTACAGATTAGCGGCCTAATGCTCCTCTCATGCCAGTGCAAATCAGGAGCAACCCCAATAATGACAATGAACCTCAGCAAGAAAAGAATTAGCCCTGTGTCTATTTTTAAAAATTGTAAATAGGTTATAATTAAAAGGCTGGCATTCAAATGGAAAGAATTTGGTCTCAAATATTTGGGGGTCAAATTGCATCCATATCTGGATACAGATATGAACACACACATATGTGTTTGGGGCAGGGACTTTGTCTTGCTATGTGTTTGTACAACTCCTAGTCTTCTAATCCTGATTGGGTACAGATAGGTATTTGGATATTACAGGAATGGGAGCCATAAAAGTAGAGAGAGGATAATACACTGTATGGTTAAATCCACGGTAGCTTCATGTCTCAGCCCTGTTCTGTGCAATTTTCTTAGCTATCAAATATGTTGCCATTTTGGATCTCCTTGTCATCAGTCAGAAATAAAAAAAAGCAAGTGATGAGTTCATTTTCTATATTAGGGACAGAGTCACAGATGTTAAGGTGGGACCATCATGATCATCTAGTCTGACCTCCTGCACACCACAGAACCTCACCTACCCACTCCTACAATAGGCCTGTAACCTCTGGCTGAGTTACTGAAATCCTCAGATATTGATTTAAAGAGTTCAAGTTACAGTTTACTCTAGTTCAAGCCAGCAAATGACCCAGTGTCCCATCTTCAGCCATTAGAGATATTTGCTAACAGAAGTCACGGATTGGCCATATGCCTTTACAGGCAACCTTATCAGACCATCCCCTCCAAAAAATTCTTATCAAACTCAGTCTTGAAACAAGTTAGGTTTTTTGCCTCCACTAATCCCATTAAAAGACTGTTCCAGAACTTCACTTCTCTTATGGTTAGAAACCTTTGTCTAATTTCATTGGAGCGGTGCCACTGTGAAGTAAAATAATGGGCAGTGCATGGAACTGGACAGCTGTTGGAGACCACCATGATACAAATCTAAGTAATTTCACATTCTCACATAGATTGAGAATCTTGTATATTTAAGGGAATGACTTGAAAATATACAGTAAGAAAGTTACTTCTGAACCATCCTCCACTATATTAAAACAAAAAGGTAGCCCCAATATGAAGATCCACAATCATGAAATGTAAATAATAGTTCAACAGCAACCAGGTGTTGTGCCAGATTATTTTGACAAAAACTGAGGTACTTACAGTCTAAGTGACTATGCCTGATCCCTTCCACATCTTCAGCATGAATGAAGTGGTAACATCTCTTCCCTACAATATCTACAGGGGTCAGATCCATGTAATCACTAATCCTGCAAAGGAAAAATACAGCCTGTAATTTAAGAAGGAAAAAATACAGGAACTGTCAAATGACAGAAATAGAAATCTACAGAAAGATTTTTCATTACTGTAGTATAACCACAAAGCCACTGCTATTTATTTGAGTGGAATACCTGTATAAACAGGACACATTCTTTGAAATAAAACTGTTTTTAATAGAGAAAGCTGCTGAAATCAGTTAGTCCACTGAAATAAATGGAAAGTTATGGAAAGTTAAGTTTCAGACCACTTCCCACCCATAGAACAAACACTGAGACAATATAATTCCATGAAATTACAACTCATCAGCAATAATTCAAAATCCTCATTAAAAGACCAAGGTTACATAATAAAATAAAAATATGTTATGTTTATATCAAATGATTAGAGACACCTTTCATTTCAACAGATTCGTCTTCCATTGGGTATATTCATGAAAAAAGCTCTTCAACCATTTCTTGGCACAAAGTCCAAACTGACATTTCAAGGGATATAATTTAAATGCTGAGACATACAGATGCCTGGGGGTGTTATCTTTTTTAGTCTTATTCATTTGGGAACTCAGCTTTCACTCCTGGCCCTTTCAACTGGGACTTTGTGGTTTATTCCACACAGAAACTTTAAAACCCTTTCAGCAGAGTGAGTGTGTGTGCATATGTACAGAAAAAATATAACAAAAACTGGAATACATGTTGAGTGAACCAGCCTGGTTTACACAAACATTTGAAAACCTGATTTTTAAAAGTAGAAACAAATTTTTGGGGTTTGAAATATAGTGTTCCCCCACTAAATGTTTGTTTTGTATAACTAGAACATGTATCTTGTAGGTTTAGAAGGCAAGGAGTTGTAGGGGGGCTGATATATAGGCTTAGTAATAGTAATGTTTACTGTACAGATCCCTCAAAATGTGAATGGACTCATCTCCAAATTATATGACTGAGATCACCAATGACAGTACTAATTTTAAAGTCTGGTGAATCCTTGCAGTAAAGTCAGGGACTGTAAGAGCTGGGGTGTAATAAAAATATGTTAGCAAGTTAGTAAATTACCCATCAATTTCTCACTATCCCGAACAATCTCTTTTACCAGAGGGAAAGTCCCTTGCCAATCTGTTCCCACTACCCTCTCCACACACAGAGGGTGACTGAAGCACGCTTGCTGCGGGTGGGGGACTCACCCAGGAGGGCTGCACAAACTCCCCTCTAGCTGGAATTCCCTGGCCCATTGTATTATTTATACCAGGCATTCTGATTGGTCATCCCCAATGGCCCACAAATTTGCTGGCTGCCCCTTTATACACCTAGGAACTGAAAGACTGGGAACATTCTGCCATTCCTGCCCCTATTGCGTGCAAGCTTTTTCTACATTTAAACTAAAGCGCAGTTCAGTGTGATGGATGCGATTGTACAGTATGTAGCTATTACTTGCTTTCCACATCAGTGTAAACTATGCTATTTATTTGCCCTTTGCATATACCAGTTGTATTTTCTTCTGTCTCTATCAGGAGAAAGTAAATTACAAAGATTCTGTTTCAGGGAGGCGGTCAATGTCTCCCAATCTAGTCAGTACATAGAATAGCCCAGTGGCACAAGATGCTTGGTGCCAGTCTGTAGAGGAGCGAATTCACCCCTGCGGCACCTCCTGCTGGTGACTTCCAGGAATTAGCTCATTCCAGCTCCGGAGCGCCCTCTGCAGGCAAGTGATCCGCCTGTCCTCTCTCTGGCCTCCGTGCTCCTCCCAGGACCCCGCTGCCTCTTTAACTGGGGTGCTTCCCCCTGGCAGTACCCCACCGATCTGGGTCTCCCCCTCCCAGGGGAACCCCCACCCACTATCCCCACTTCGCCTTACTCTTGGCTACTGCCAGTCATCACTTAGCCCCCATTCCCTGGGGCAGACTGCAGTGTATCAGCCACTCATCACATGCAAAGGGGTTTGGACCTGCTGCCTCTGCCTACCCATGGGCTTCCCCTTTGCAACCCCAGTAACTCAGTTGGCCTTACCCTAGGCCTGCACCCTGGGGTGGGTGGGTGAGGGGCGCGTTTCTAGACCAGAGCTCCTCTTGCCTTCCCCCAGCCCTGCTCCACCTTAGGTACCCAGGTACACTCCCTAGCAGCCAGGCCCTTCTCCCTCTAAAGGCAGAGACTGCTGAGCTCCTGGCTCCCAGCCTTTTTATACAGGCCAGCTGTGGCCTGATTGGGGTGTGGCCCAGCTGCGGCTGCTTCCCCAATCAGCCCAGCTTTTAGAGCTGCAGCCCTCTCCAGGGCTGCTTTTACCACTGCAGACCTCCCGGGCAGGAGCGGGGGACCACCCCGTTACACAGTCCTACTCGGAAGCAGAGCATGTGTTGACTTAGGACCCGATTCAGCAATCCATCGCTATTCAGGGGAGCATTTTATCATGTGTCTAATGTTAGGAATGTGCTTAAGGCCCATAAGCATGTGCCTAAGTGGTTTGCTGAACAGGAATGGATTTAAATACAGGCTTAAAAAATTTGCTGAATTGGGACCTTATGGTCTGAATCACGACAAGGCCTGGGAAGCCAAAGGCAGTTTTACTCTTGTAACTATGCAAGAGACAATGGGGTCACTCGAATCCTGATCCAGCTCCACTGAAATCAATGGGAGTCTTTCCATAAATGTTAATGGAGGATGGATTAGAGCTCTGACCTGTATTTAATTTGGATCAAAGGTGGTAGGGTTTTTGGTCAGGAAAGCATCCACAGCTCTTCCTTGCAATAGGGACCACTTGCCTTTGTACTCATTTTGAACCTAGTTATATCTATAATTAGGTTGTGACACACATGTCATTTCCCCTAGAATTGTCACAGTGTCTTTGAATGGCATAACTGTGATCAAGAGTGGAGACTTCCCTGCTGACTAGTAGTTCAGTAACTGAATAAAATAGTTCAGCAATTTCTGCTACAATAGGTTAGTTAGGCTTGTAAATATAGTTCTAACAGCAACAAGAGATCCATTTACCACAATATACAACTCTAGGGAATAGGAGCTGACCAAAATCTATATTTAGGTTGCCTATCTATTCCCATTATTAAAAAAAAATTCTGAATACTTTCTGAAGAACTCTAATGCCTCCATGTTTTGGAGCATGAACTTGCTGTCTCCATAAAAATATGTTCAGTTTTGGCTCAATAATAAGATGTAGAAAATCCTCAACATTTGCATTATGTTTACTAGAGTTTGGTAGACCCTTTGTGCTAAAAAATTCAAACATTCAGTTTGCACTATAGAAGTTGGATGGTGTATAGAGAGTGAAATAGGGGACTGTGAGAAGAGATGAGTTAGTGGTTAAGGCAGCTGAATGCCACCCTAGAGAACTGGATTCTATCCCTGACCACAGAGTTCCTATCTGATGCTTGGCAAGTGAACTAGAACTAAAAATTTCACAACTGGCCACAAATTGTATGTTCCTCAATTTCTGGGAGACTAACTTGAGACATCTGGGGCCTGATTTCCAAAAGAACAGAACACTCACAACAGCAACTAAAGTCAATGGGAGCTGTGGATACTCAACACCTACAAAAAACCAGGCCCAAGGTGTCTCAAGTTGGGTGCCCAGTCATTGTAGCACCCCAAGTTAGCAGTCGTTTTGTCCTTATTCTCTCTTTGCCTCACTTTTCCCATAATAACATTCTCCTATCTCATAAGGAGTTGTGAAAATAAATTAACTGATGTTTGTGAGACACTTGGATACAATGGGGATAAGCACCATAGAAAAGACCGTGAAGAAATTAATAATTCAGTATTCAGTGCAGAGTTTAGATGGCATGCAGTAAATAAGACATGGATCAACATACTGAATAAGGAGAATAAAAAAATATTTAACAGCTGCTTCATTCATGGAGTACCATCCACCCTGTACAATAAATGTAGAAAAAATAGTATATGACTATGTAATTAAAGACTGTATCATAATGCATCTGTGCAAGGGGGAAGAATTAAGGTTGTATGGCATTTTCTAACCTGAGTGCTTAACTATTGCAACCTTAGTAACTTTCTTTTAACTAAGGTGTTTTTTGTATATATCAGTATATTAATACTGAAAGGTCCAAGTAAGTCTTTTAATAACTCCCTAGTCACTCTGTGCACTTGTTTCTTCACTTGGCCTTGACCTTTTGAATGGTCTGAGTGTCAGAAAATATTGTATTATAAGTACTGTACAGTAAGTCAAATAAAGCAAGTGAACTGTGGAACCTGATCCACAACCCATGAGTTCAACAATAACACGAGGACAAAGCCATTCAGTCCAGATGTAAGAAGGAAAGAGGATTTGTATTTTTAACTAAAAAGAAAAAATCCAATTCACAAGACAAGAGTGATGTGTGTCCATCAAGGCCACCAAAATGAGAACTAAGAGACAGGACATCCAAGTAAATCAGTTTTGTGATTACATGAATGAAAATTATTTTGTTATGGAAATCATACACAGATCAAAGCTGGGATATAACTATTGTTGCATTACTAAACAACTGAAAAATAACTTTATATTATGTTGCTTAATTTATTAATTTAGGGCCAAATCCCCTGGCACGCCAACCCCTATGGGCAGACTGTCTCTTGACAGCTAAAAATAGCAGCTGATTGAGAAGTAGGGGCTTGATTCTACTGAGTGCTGAGTACACTTGCCCTGATCCCATAAACCTTGTAAGTTTATGCTTAACTTTAAGCTCATGGAGAGTCCCACTTCAGTCAATGCTTAAGTGCTTTGCTGGCTTAGAGCCAGAGTGCTCATTATTAAGTAGTCCTGAGTCCTAGTAAAGGAAGCTCCAGACAGGAAACTATTTCTGCAGATCCTTAGGGAATGTTGGTAGATCGGTGAAGCATGCAGATCCATAGAGACAAAACCCCACACTGGGGGAGTATCATGCCATGTGTGTGCACTGGGACTTTTCAGCTTGGAAAGGAGGGATATGATAGAAGTCTATAAAATCATGAGTTGTATAGAGAAAGTAAATAAGGAAGTGTTATTTACTCCTTCTCATAATACAAGAACAAGGGGCCACCAAATGAAATTAATAGGTAGCAAGTTTAAAACACATACAAGAAAGTATTTTTTCATGCAACGCATTGTCAACCTCTGGAACTCCTTGCCAGAGGGTGTTGTGAAGGCTGATTATAACAGAGTTCAAAAGAGAGCTAGATAGATACACGGAAGATAGGTCCATCAATGGCTATTAGCCAAGATGGGCAGGAATGGTGCCCCTAGCCTCTGTTTGCCAGAAGCTGGGATTGGGTGACAGGCCATGGATCACTTGATGATAACCTGTCTGTTCATTACCTTTGGGGCACCTGCCATTGGCCACTGTCAGAGGACAGGATACTTGGCTTGATGGACCTATGTTCTGACCCAGTTTGGCCGTTCTTATGCTACTTCTCACTGTGACCATTATGTTAGTAGCTGTGGTTGTGCAGGCTTCCTGACCAGTTCAGGATGAAGATTCAGCCCTTGATGTTTGCTCTCCAGAAGTAAACACTTTACACAAGATTTGATTTTTTCCCCAGCATTTGACCCTTAAGAAAGTAAAAGCAATGGACATGATATTCTACTTGGTTGCCTAAATTAGACATCTAAATCTATATTTAGGGACCTAAATAAAAGTGATCTGATTTTCATACATGCTGAGCATCCACAACTCATACTGAAATAAATAGGAGCTGGATGTCAGCTCAGTACCTAAGAATTAGGCCACTTTTATTTAGGTGCCTAAATATAGATTTAGATGTCATCCAAGGGCTAGTCTACACTTACCAGCCGGGTCGACCCGGTGAGTTCGACTTCTCGGAGTTCAAACTATCGCATCTAATCTGGACGCGATAGTTCGAACTCCGGAAGCGCCGGGGTCGACTTCGGTACTCCACCACTGCAAAAGGCGGTGGTGGAGTCGACCTTGGAGCCACGGACTTCGATTCCGCGGCGTCTGGACGGGTGAGTAGTTCGAACTAGGGTACTTCGAATTCAGCTACGCTATTCACGTAGCTGAACTTGCGTACCCTAGTTCGACCCCCGCTCTTAGTGTAGACCTGCCCCAAGTTTGAAAATTGTCACCAAAGCTTCTGAATTTTCATAGGTTTATATTCTTATTTCACCAATAAATAATGCACATCTAAATAGGGAAATAACCTGCAAATTAATTCCCCCTAATATGACTTTTGCAAGACCTTCTGACTATGGCTTTTACAGGACCCAGAAGTGAGACACTTCCACCCAAACCACCCCACAAACACACTCATGTACAGTATGAGTTTGGCTTAGTCTTGTGTGTATGGCAAATATTCTTTTGGGGCATAAACTCTATAACAGAGGTAAGGTTACCTGTATTGCAACACACTTTTAGAATAGGAACAAGAGCATTTAAGTCAAGAGGAGAAGTGGATGCTCAGCTCCTCTGAAAATCGTGCCCACTTATTTGGTGCCTAACTGTAGATTTAGGTATCTCATCTTAGACACCGAAGTTTAAAAATAGGTCTTCCTATTTTTTGGTTATGTAGTTGTGAAGATTTAAAACAGAATCCTAAAAATAAAGTAAACCATGTTGCAAAGCCAGCTAACTAGCTACAAAATAAAATGTAAATGCTTTAAAAATGCCCAATATATTAATTAACTGATCTTGTTTCATAATGGGGTGGGGCATTTTGTTTTGAGGTGGGAGCATTACTCCTACTCCAAGCAGGCTCACAAAAGAATCCCTGCAAAAGTAGGAGTAGTGCTTCTCACCTCTTTTGATCCAGTGATCTACTGTGAACATCCAATTCAGCTTAAGTAACGGCACTTCCACTTCACACTCCCCAGCCGGCTGTCACTAACCTCCATGAAGCTATTCAAATAGTGCTTATTGCTACCCCCAAGCATGCTGCCAATTTTTCCTATAACCACAGCTGTGCTGCTCCTGCTTACCCATAACACCACCAGTGGGGCAACAGTAGCCTACTCCACATATTCAGGAATGAGTGGTTCTGTTTTCTGTAGCCCCATATGCTGTCACTGCCC
The DNA here is from genome assembly GCF_016161935.1 of Mauremys reevesii. Classification (NCBI taxonomy): domain Eukaryota; kingdom Metazoa; phylum Chordata; order Testudines; family Geoemydidae; genus Mauremys; species Mauremys reevesii. Next base: position 47,137,791 of record NC_052626.1, read on the forward strand.
CTTTCTTTAGTCCCAGAAGAGGGCTACCTGATGCCTCAGTGGGTTGCCTCAATGAATGGCTAGCCTCCTGACTAGACAGGTTGCTACTGGCCTCCCAATGTTTAGCAATGGTGTTTCCACTTCCTGCTGTCCCTGCAGGCAACATCCACTTTCCATATGGCATCTGCTGTGGTACCACTATCCCAACTGTCCACCAGTGGAACTTCTGCTGTGCAAGTGAGCTACCAACATTTTCCCCACAGTTCCATCAGTGACGCTTCTGCTAACCTAGTGGACCTCGTTCTCTGCTGTCCCGTGAAGAGGCACAAAGCGCAGATGCCTCATCATTAATTTCAGTGACACCACATAAATGATATGTCCTAGCATTCAAAATAAACACCATCAGCAAATAGAAAAAAAGTTACTTGATAAAGTTGCCTCTCTGTTCATCTTATTATAGCAATAACATCCTCAGCACAAGGCACTTCCTAGGGAATAATGACCAGCTAAGTTTAATGGCTCCACTACACCTTTAGCTATCAGCTTTTCCCAGGTGGTCACCAATCCTCAATCAGTGCTCAGTGCCTGGACTATTTGTTATCTATCTTAGGTTTTTCACAGGTTCCTCTCACAGGAATCTTAAGGCCTTACTGCTATATGATGATACAGCGATACTGGAAAGTTTTTTAAAAAATTGTTTAATTTTTTAAAAACAATTTAGTACTCATACAAAATGCTAGATTGACAGCAGAGGAAGATTAAATCTTCCAAACACTGCCCAACCAATTCATCTCAGACCTGACCTGAAAGGGTAGTTCATTTTCCACATCCATTCAATTCTTGGCTCCTTTGTTGAGGCTGCCAACAAAGGTACCAATAACTGGGGGGTGATTTTGTGAAGAGGAGACCTATTCATTAGGAACTGGACTGATACCAACAACTCATTTCACAGAGGCCACTGGAGAGCTGTCAGATGGTAATGACTTTCCATCACTATCAAGATAGGTCAGATTCAAGCCAATGACTATGGCAAAAGGTTCCATCTTTATACTACTCCTAATCCCCTAAACTATATGTGCTAACTGCTAGATTACACTACATAATCTAGAAGTTAGTGCAGCGTACTTGCAGGCAGGAAGCCAGCATTCTAACCCTAATTTTGCCATTAACTCTCTATGTAACCTTGAGCAAATTGCTTTCTGTGGCTCAGTGTTCCCAGTTTAAAAAATTAAGATAATATCTCCCATCCTTGTAAAGTGCTTTGAGAGCCTGGATGAAATATGCTTTCTAGTTGCAAAGTATTATTATTATTACAAATATATTTTAGAACATGATAGTATAAGATAATTTCTTAACTGAAACTGAACATTTATTTTAAAAGGCCTACGGCTCTGATTCAGCAAAGGACTTAAGCACATGCTTATGTCGATCCCTTTTCAGAAGAGCACTTAATTATGTGCTTAAATGCTGTCCAGAATAGAGATAATTCCTGAATTGGAGCCTGTAACCTTCTAATTATGCTATTCCATAGCTGCTCTCACATCAAAGGATTGCATTAATCCTGTTGGCAATTCAACTCTTGATGGTAGCTCCTCCTGTCAATGGGTCCTTGGCTAGCTCTTCTGCTTGTTCCCAACTTTTCTTCTACACTTTAGGCTCCTTCCATCCCCAGTCTCTGAGTTTCTTATGCCCTGCCTTCTAGCCAACTTCCTCCTCAGCTCTTCTGTCCATTCTTCCCCTTACTCTGGGCCCTATTTCCAGGTGCCCACTGCACCTGATCCACTTTGAACCCCAATGCTCCTTCCTCCAATTCTCTAAAGTATCTGTCTCCACCCCATCAAACCCTCATTCAACCTGTCACTCAATACCTGTTTCCACTCCACTCCTTTCTCCCTCTGCAATGCAAGTCACCATCTAATCTCATTGTACAATCCCCACATCTCCTGCTTCCAATGACATTGTCCCCCAACCTGTCACCTGCTCCATCTGACCCCTCCTAGCAACCAAGTCCTCCATTCCAATAAGCAGAGATAGAATTTCAAATGGGACTGCATCTTCTGCAAAGTATTTCAGGAATGTGGGGGAATTAAACTTCAAATAGTATGTTTCCTTTTTTTTTCATTTCCAAACATAAAGACATCATGAAACTTGTCATGTTAATGTTAAAAAACTTCCTTCATACTCCTCCAATTTTAATAATTAATAACGAAGACAGTGAATTTAGTGCTCTCATATGGCACCAGGCTGACACTCCAGGAGTCTGATCTCCACTGTTTACCAAGCCATGGAATACAGAGTACACATGCAACACTGAAAAACGAGAGTTGAAATGCTGTACCTATTTTCACAGTAAATGATATTGAGGTCCATATTTACGCGAGTAACAAACATGTGGCAGTCGATTCTGACTTCATTGATTGTAGGAGGTGGCAAAGCATGAGCCACAACTACAAGCCCCATGATTTGGCTAGGGACTGTCCGCCCGTGGGACAGTGACACTCTCAGTCGTAACCGGCCTGTTATATGGATCACCTGCAAAATAAAAAGAATAAAAGAAACCCCAATGAATTCATGATGCAAATGTGACATCATCTTTTTTAAAGGACAACATTGTTATTCTAAAGAGAACTTAACTCCATCAAAAATTATATTTAGTAACTGCCAGGATCAGTGTTAAGCTTATTAATATTGGCTGTCAACATGTCCTAAATGTCCTCATGGCAAGAAAGAAGTACATAATAGCCAAATGTTTCAATTTATCAAATCTGAAACTCAGAACTTCTGTGTTATTGATTTTTTTTTCAAAGAAAGAAAGAAAGAAAGGACAAATTAGAAAATCAAGGGAATGAAGTAAGAGATATAAAACTGAAGTAATGAGGGTAGGAAGGGAAGACTAATTTTAAAACATTTGGAGATTAAAATGTGAGGCAAAAGGAGCAGCAGTTTTGAAACTTTTCCAGGACCCATTTAATTGAATTGCCAGTCATCTACATCCTAGAGACACTACTTACATCCTTGAATTACTTCTTTGTGGTTGGCAACACAAGAAGCATGAGCCTGCAAGTGATCAATGGGTTCAACCGAGGCGCCTTGAATGGGTTCTCTGCGCAGAAACCAAGCATTTTACAGCTGCAGAGTTACTAGTCAAGCAGTGATTTAGCTTAATGCACTGTGCATGTGCTGAGAACTTTTGGAGCTGAATGAGAGGCAGAGGTTTTCTTTCCCCTATTTACACGATGAACACTAAGTAAAATATACCCAGGAGATCCAGCTGCTCCATTTGAGATTGCTACTCAGTGCTGCTTGCTGAAGCTGAATGATTATGAAACTATGGGAAAGGACTGACCTATAATTTCTGACTCAACTGCCTCAGAAGCCTTACTGTGGACAAATAAAATGATGTGCTTTGAAAAAAAATTAAAATGAATAGTACTTGTGACAGGTATCAGATTGGCAGCTCAGGAGACTGCAGGCCTATGTTCACACAACAGGGACATCATGGGCAGTGGCAGTGCAAACTGTCCACACCTTTAGCCCCGACAGCATCTCAAAATCAGCCTGGAAAGAAGGCCTCGAGGACAGAGAGTTCAGACTCCATGGTGCATTCAGCCCTCAGCATCTCTACTGAGAGTGCCAACAAAGATGCCAACACGTGTCAACTGTGATGGTGTGGATACATATTCACTGGGAATGGAAACTCATTTCACAAAGATAAGATAACAGTCTGCAGCTTTTGGTCACTACTGATATGAGAACTATTGTTAGTAGTGAGTGAGTGGTAAAAGACTCTGTGTTCCACTAGCAATCTCTTAAACCATCTAGTGCACCCAAAATTAAATCTCATTTAAGCTAATAGACCAATGAATTAAAGCTTGAAGGATTTTTTTGATTCACAATCTTTAAAAATCTCTTTTTTATCCAATATTTTACATTTGTGACCACAGTCTGTGAGGTAGTTCTGAATGGGGAGGATGATTATCTTGTGGTTTTGTCCATTTCAGTTGTAGATTTATGATCATCTACATCTGAGGTAATTATTACCTAAATTCATACTTAATGCATCTTCAGAGGGCAAACTATTGGGTGAATATTTGAAGACATTACTAGGGGCAAGGATGCAAAAATACCATTTCAAACACACATTTTTTGCAAGACCTTATTAACTAATGAAGAAATAGCTAAAAGAAACAGGATTTACTTCACAGGAGTGATACAAATAGCATACTTTGCTCCTTCTAGCTAGGCTTACACATATGCTTATTTACCATTATCTCTCTCACTTTATCATGCAACTTCAGCTTACTGCAGAAACACAAATCTGTAAATGCTTGGAAAAAAATGTTGCTTTTTAATGAAACCAGAAATAACATAAAAAATAATCCTATGCTCAATGTACTAGGCTAAATGCTTTTTTTTTTTTTTTTTTTTTTTTTTGAAAGAAATGCCTATGCTAAAATGTTTGAAGTTTGCATTAGCACTTGGGGAGAACTTCGAGATACATTTTACTTAAGACTCATTTTTTATTTCCCACACCTCTTTTTGGAATACTCCATGTCATTCAGTGCTAAATGTCAAAAAGATTTGTTTTTGAACAAGTGCTTATTGAATTGGTATCCAGTTTTTCCTTGATCTTTCAGTGAATCTGCAACTCTGTGTTTGTATCACCATCACTAGAGATTGCCCAGTGCTAACTCTGCTATACTCAAGCACTGCTGAACTTTGGGAAAGTTTGTATCTGGATTCAAGCCATGAAGCTGGTCCCTAACTCTATCATGGATTGAACCATGTCCTCAGTATGAGTATAAGAAACAGCTTCAAATTTTGGGGGAGGTCAGATCTAAACTGAATTTTGGCTGTTGCGCTGGGAAAATCTGCAACAAATTCCCGTCAGTTCTGACACGTGTTCTGTTGAATCAGTATTAAAAGAGGTGGGAACTCCAGTTCAAGCAAAGTTCTCATGGCTATCTCCACTTCAGTAAAACCCATTCTGTAACAAATCTAATTGGCTGTAATACTAGTTTTAGCTGTCAGGGCCTTATCTATATTGTGCCTGTCACCATTTTTAACACTGATTCAACTGAACTAGCATTAGAAGTGGTAGAATTTTTTGGGTAAATTACCTCCATGTGGCTAAGACTCATGTCCAATTCAGGGCCGCCCAGAGGATTCAGGGGGCCTGGGGCAAAGCAATTTTGGGGGCCCCTTCCATAAAAAAAAAGTTGTAATATTATAGAATACTATATTCTCGTGGGGGCCTGGGGCAAATTGCCCCACTTTCCCCCCCCCCCCAGCCCCCTCTAGGCAGCCCTGGTCCAATCAATCTCACAGCAGCAGACCATAACGTCCTATACGAAGTACTATGACTTTAATGAACATTAAGTGGAACTATAAACTGTTTTGTACGTCCCCAGACAGGCTTGTACCACCCGTATTGCTGCATCTTTACTGCTATTTTAGCCATGCAGGTATGCTGACCCATGCTGCAAATCACCTCTCTGATTGCAGTGTAAACCTAGCCTACATTCTTTACATTAATCACTGTGCAGCTTCCCCCAAAACTCTGTCGGTGCACTTCCCAAGTTAATGGGGTGCACTGAAGTTAATGGTAAGACTCCCATTAATGTCTGTGGTAACTGGATCAGGTCTCTAGTCCAGAATCTGTTTTGATCAGAGACTGTTAGAAGATGCTGCAAACTGTTTGGTGATTCTGATCTGAGGGGCCTATAAGCCTGCCAAACAGAGCCTCGCTTGTGACCTGATCTGCATTTGACCTTAAATACAGGTCAGGGCATAAACTCATCCCACCTCTATTATTGCTCATGGTGTCATCCAGTCCTATTAAACGTCAACTTAAAGGCACAGGTGTGTGAACCCAAAAACATTTAATTACAGTAGGGCTTTTAATATATAATGAGTATAAGAAGTATAATGTTGTAAAGGCATCAAGATGAAGCAGTAAAAAAAAAACCACCCTATTAAAATCTTCTGCACTGAAAAATGTAATTCTCTTGTTAAAAAGTATTCTAAATTAACTCTACCTGACACTCACATATTTAAAAAAAAACACATTGTTTTGCTTTTGTTTTTTTTTCTCTGATACGAGAATGGATGTGCAAGATGTTGTAACTACATGTAAACACAGTTGATGATGAGTATGCTTGGACAAATATATATTTCTTTTCCCTGCCATATGCTCCTCTTAGTCATCTGTTAGCAATAAGCACTTAGATGTGCTCTACTAATGTCTACTCATTATAAACAAGCACATCACAAAGACCTTGATAAAACCTTCCCTCTGTCAATACTTAAGGAAAGGAAAGCCCAGTAATTGAAAAATACATCTGGAACTTGCTCACTGTACTTTAGAGCTAAATCTCACCTCTAGAGATGGAAAGATTTTCTTTATCAAAAGACATCTTTAAATATTATGTCTATTATTTTTCACATATATGTGATGTAAGGAGTAAGGACACGTATTACCCAGGGCAATAAAAACCTGCAGGCATGAAAAATCTGTGAATTTCACCTTTCAGATTTTCCGATGTTCTTCAAAAACTTAAACTTCCATTAAAAAGAAAGTTACAAACTATCTCTTTTGTTCCATATGTAAATCATTGTCCTGGTTTGCCATCAGATTTAAACCAGCCCATTGACAGAAGTGTCAGCTCAGGCTATTTGTCTTAACGGGGTATTAATTTCTGGGTGTTCATGCGATCATTTAGAACCAAATTTTCTCCTGAGGATCATGTATGAAAAACTTGCAGAGCTATTGTGCACTCTTATTTGTGTGCAAAGATAGGTAGCTGTGTATATAAAATGGCTAAATGCACATGCACATGACTACTTCGGTGTCTCACCAGTCAACCAACACATGCACTTACCCAATTAACACACAGTTAGTTAGTGTGTGCACAAGTGCTGATATTTTGCTTATTCTAATAATGATACTCTATCTTTTGTAGGCCAGCAATTCTTTCAAACCATGAACACTTATTTTGAGCCACTGAAGTAAACCATAGAGTATTTTTACAAAATTACAATTAAACAAACGTCTTTTTATTCTTTTTTTTAAAAATTAGCACTTATTTTTAAATAATCACATAACAATTTACTAAACATTTTATATAAGTAGTAAAGCCCTTTCCTGACCTGAATGGACACAATGACTACAATGCCTTTGTAACTGATACGACTGTTTGTCCTGAGACTGGGAAAAGAAAGCTCACAGAAACCAGAAACCTAAAGATCATTCCACCTTTTCCTGCTATTTGTGGCCAGTTGTCTTGTGTTTTTCTTAATATATATAAATATTTCTTCTCCCTCTCTTTCTCTCTCTCTCTGTCACACACACACACATAGAAATAATAGGACAGGACAGGCAGGTAGTCCATGAACCTATACAACTAGCTTAGCAACTGGGTGCAGCAAGCTCACTATTAATGTTATTCACATTGAATACTGAGTGAGCCTTATCTATCAACCATAGAAGTTGTGGCCTTCAGGACCCATTGAAGCACAAGTCCGATTTCAAGTAGGACATACAGTATACTGAACAAATACATATTTTTTAGTTCAGATTCTTCTTTAGTAGCTGCAATCCCTTCATATACACCTGCCAAACTCACTTGGAAAACAGAAAACGGGTTTAAAATGAAATTGTTAACATGTCTGGATTCAGGGTGTATTTTGTGTTTAAAAAGTCAACGTTTATCACACAGTGGTTTCTGAGACACTACAGTTCCTTCCCTCTCCTTTCAGTAACTCACACACCCCTCTGGGATAACTAAAGGCATGGTGGCCACTACTTCATCCTTGGAGATATTATACAGCACTTCCCATCTACACAGGAGACATATTAATGCATCTGAACAGCAGTGGTTACTCTGGACATGTCCCTGGCCCCTACACAAGAATTCCCCCAATGAGTTCCCCTGGAACCATACCGGTTCCACTGCAAGAGGGTGAACTTTACTAGTGGAGGAAAAGGAGCAATTGGCCTACAAGACTGCTTTTATGCCACTTCCCCTGCCTTAGCCAGAATTTGACCTGTAGACTTTCCAAAAGGAAATGTAGATGAATTTATTGTGATAAAGAAGAATTTACACCAATAATTAACCTACAGAGAAAAGAAATCCAGGCTTTTACCCCAATAAAACACTGCACATGTGGAAAAATGGATAAAAGAATCATCCTTTAACACCTTTGATTATTAATTTAACCAGGCACCACACAGTTGCTTATTATAATAAAATATATGGGGGGGAATGATGAAAATCCTATGAATAAAACGATTAAGGGCCTGACACTGCCCTCCTTTTTCACACTGAGACGTTCCTTCCTCTGTGTGGTCATATTTGGATGAATGGGAATACCAGAAGACTAAGCTACTCCTTCTCAATGTGAGTAAAGAATTGGGCCCAGAGTGTAATAAAGAAACAATTCTTAAAGCTGCCATTGTAAAAGTAATGGCTGTTTTTCAATGGGAAAAGTCATAAAGATCTGGGAAATGAACAGCAGCGCAGAGGTAGTTTAAGGATAATTAATAATAATATATTTTGACATCAAAATTTTATATAGTAATAGATTAATATTAAGGTGCCCTATTTTAATGTTGACTTTTCATTCTATTTCGTAACAGCATCTGCATTGTTTTATTATAGGATAATATATTAGCTTTCATTGTTTATCTGCATAGTATACTGTTATACACATATATTCTTATTATGCTTATTGTTTGCATCTCAGAATTAGATCTGGAGGTCCAATCCTGCACTGAGACTATTTGTGTGAATAACAGTTGCAGGATCAAGAGACCTGGTTTTCCTTTTACCTGATATAGTCCAGTTCTCCACCCTCTTGTGAAGAATAGACTTCATTCTTTTTATTGTGAAATACATTATAATTCATTGTCACAGCAATGTAGGTGCTCTTTCCTTTGGTGTGATTTTGTATTAATTGGACTTGTACAACATCCTGGTTTTGTCTCAATAGAAAGTGATATAGAGTTGCTATTAAAGAAATCAGCCATATAGCATAAACTATCTATGGGAATCTAATATACATATTTTTTCTGGGGATCATTCATCACAACATTTTGTAATCATGCCTACTACAGCTGGGATTATAAAACTATTCAATTTCATGATCAAAACCATAAATAGAAGACCAAACATTCCACTATTAAAATGTATTCTTTGAATATGTGTGTGCTGTTAGTAATGCGACATGCCAGGTTTTATTTTTAATACCTTTGAACCCTTTTCCTATTTAGATGTCTTAATAACAACTCAGCCTGTCAGCAGTGCAGTACTTTTTCATCTTCCAAAGCCTACAAATAAGCACTTCAAGAAGATCAACATTACAAAAAAAAAGAAGAAAAAGAAAAAAATTAAAATTGAAATCACCACAGTGCAACCTGAAATAGTAGCCATGAAAAATTGGTTTTAAAAAAGAATATTTGTGAAGTAATTGGCACAAAGACTGTTCTAGTGCAGATTGCTGCAAGAGCGCTCTTGGCAAGAACATCATAAGCACTAGCAAAACTTTAATATGCTCAAGCAGCCAAATACAAACTGACACCAGGAACCCAAGTGTGGCAACAAACAGGAAAAATATAAAGTATCTCAATTTAATACAAACCTACATACAAAGGGATCAATTTTTACAATTCATGGTTTAGCATACAATACAGCAGTCCTCAGAGTGAATATAGAGTAGTTATACATAAGAAATTAGAATTATCAAGTCTAGGGAATTTCTCAAGAGTCCTTTTGATATGTAATACAGCAAGTATAATGACTAAAAAACCAGACATCAATGTATTAAATGAGCTCAGGTTGAGATCTATTTAGAAAAGACAGGTTTAAGCTGGAAGAAGAATCTCTTTGATATGACCTCCAGAGCAGACCATTTGCTGAAGGATTCAAGATGAGCAGATTTACCCTTACACTGCCACTTGCTACACAGCTGTTTTTAAATCTACACTCTCAAATATCTAAAAGAAGGTTACTACATACTCCCACTGCAGAAATAAGGCCTGTACAATACAAAAGATTAAGAACCAAGGATTTTCTTGTGTTTCTAGCAAGGCTTAGAATTCACTTGTATGCGGAGTTCCATGGATAAACAAGAAACATGGTTAAGTTTAAAAATTAGCTAACATAACTAACTCCTATCTAAATTATCTATTGCAGAATCTAAATATTGCTGGTGTAAGCTGGGAATCTGGAGCTCCTCAGACTCTTTCTTCGTCTGCATCTAAAAAATAACCTTGATTTGTGGCCAACGCTTATTTTAAATCAGACTCAAAAGATGGCTCCAGTTTTACAGCTTCGGTGAGAAAGATTTTTCCCTGCGAACCCCATGGTGTTCAAAAGTGTTGTATTTTTTTCTCAGGGAATGTTTGAAGTCCCCTTTAAAAATAATGCCTCGAGGATATTTTTTTCCCTAATACCATTTAAAGAAACTTGAAAGCATTTGGTTCTTGAAGTGTGCAGAGTTCTAATGAAGCAATCATCAACTCTGCCCATGCACACAATCTCACCAGCCGCTTCTCATACCAAGATTCTGACAGTTCTTTTAATATGAAATTAAACTTGCAAAAAGGTCTCTTGTATTATCTGCTACAATGCAAAGGTTTACTGGACTGGTTCAAAAACATGGCTGGCTCCATCTTTCTGCAGTTGAAAGATGGTGAAAAGGTTAAAAAAAAAAGTTGGCCAGGATCAGATATGTCATTGGCAATGCAGTCTTACTGCACTAAAGATAACCAATAATACGTATTCTTCAGAAGCATTGTCTGCATTTCTATCATGGGAGGGAGAAATAAAGGATTTTATTTGATGTAGTTCTTAGCAGCCAAACCATTACCTTAGGTGATTCTCTGCACAGCAAGCAAGGACTAGATAAAACAAAAATATTTTATATTAATGTATTTTCCCCACACATAGAAAAAGGGTAGAACATGCTGTTTTCTGTAAAGAAAGAAATGGATTCCCAAAATTTGCCTCAATTAAAATAATGTGTGTGTGTGTGTGTTCGAACTCATGGTTTTTCAACCAGGGGTGGGGTGCAACCCCCAAAAGGGTCATGGGAAGGTTCATGGATGAGTCACAGGCAGCAGACTCTTGCTTTGTGACTAGCTGGGAGGGTGGATCTCAATTTTTTGTGTTTTAAGATGGGGTCACGATATAGAAAAGTTTGAAAACCACTGTTCTAACTCCATTAATACTGTGATTTTATTGCTTGTGCTAATCGGTTTGCTGCAGGCAGTGGCGGATTACCGTATGGGCCCATGCCCCAGGGCCCCAGCCAATTGGGGGGCCCCTGCAAGCTGTAACTCCAGCTCTGCCCCCTGCTCCTCCTCTCCCTCCCCCCGGGGTTCCGCTGCCTTGCTCCTCCTCCCCCTTAAGGCCCTGCCCGCTGGTCAGACAGATGCAGGAGCTGTAGTAGCATAAGCACGAAGCATATTCCTCCTGTGTAGAGCTGCCCCCCACACTCCAAGCTCCTCTCCTTCCCCTTCCCTCCTGCGCAGATCTTGGCCCCCTGAACCCCTCTCCCTCCCACTACCCCCCAATCCCTCGCCTTCCCCCCATTTTACACATGGGTATAGTGAAACACACAGAGGTTAAGTGAATTGCCTGCAGTCAAGCACAAAGTGCATCTAGTATCACTGCTAGTTAGAGAACTCAAGAGTCCTGACTCTCAGTCTCCAACCTTTACCAATAGACAATACCATTTTAATAAAAAAACTCATGTCTCAGCTATTACAATATTTGGCACTTAGGCAGAGTTCTCTGGCATAATGCTGTAGTATGTGTACAGACAGCTGCAGCTGTCCATTCTCACTCACCTGAAACTACAGGCTCCAAAACTACTGCCACAAGTATCAGCAAGGTTATTAATTCAAAACCAAACAATGTATTGACAAGATGACAACTTTACGATAGCCACATTTTTAGTGCATTGAACCATTTATTTTCATTCATATTTATTTCTATGCCGCCTGGACAGCTGTGGGGAGCCCTGGACCTTCCACCTGCCCTGGGCGAGGAGCTGGGGTGCCTGAGAGCAGCCCCCGGCCCATGTTCCTGCCGTCCAGGACAGGTGGAGGGTCCAGGGCTCCCCACAGCAGCCCAGCCTCAGTGGGCAGCTCTTACCACAGCGTGACTTTCGGCAAGGCCAGGAGGCAGGGCCATGTGAGGGGGGGGGGGAGTGGAGGTGAGGAGGTGGCAGGGTTCTTTGTGCCCAGGGCCCAATCAAGCTTATCTTAATCTGCCTCTGGTTGCAGGAGCTCACAGAAGCAAAAAACTGTTTTGTTTTAATGCTTGCTTGTTTTTCCTAGAATAGCACAAGTTCCACTGACTGCACACCTGCCCTCCCTGGGAAGAATAGCTATACATTCCTGCCAGGACTCCAAGTGAGATGAGCTGAATCCGTGCACTTGCCCCCAGTCTGGCCATAGGCCCTCTTCAAGTGACAGTGACCACTTTGTGGCTCCAGGCTGCCAGTCTTAGTAGACTTTATGCCTTCAGAATCCAGGCAACTATTCAGGTGCACAGCGTCCATTTTATGCATGTGAAAACTGAGCCCCACAGAGATGAAGTAAAATTCCCAAGTGTCACACAGCAAGACAGTATCAGAACCCAGATCTCGTCACTCCCAGGCCTATGCCTAATTTGCCAGACACCAGTTCCTAGTAGACAAATTACAATTTCCCTGGGTTTCCAATTTGCCATTTAGTTGTTTTTGAGCAGGGGTTGGACTTGATGACCTCCTGAGGTCCCTTCCAACCCTGATATTCTATGATTCTATGATTCATTTGTCAAATAAGGGAAAGGACATTTATCACAGGTGAAATCTGAAAATGCACAGAATAAAGGTATAGATTCCAGAACCAGATGGGGCCATTGTGATCATCTAGTCTGACCTCTTGCATAGCACAGGCCTTACAATTTCCCCCAAACAATTACAAGAGTATACCTTGTACAAAAAAATCCAATTTTGATTTAAACTATCAGTGATGGAGAATCCACTATGACCATGGGTAAATTGTTCCAATGGTTAATGACTCTCACTGTTATACGTTTATGCCTTATTTCCAGTCTGAATTTGTCTAGCTTCAACTTCCAGCCATTCGATCATGTTATACCATTCTCTGAAGAGCCCATTATTAAATATTTGTTCCTCATGCAGATACTTCTAGACTGTAATCAAGTCACCCCTTAACCTGCTCTTTTGTTGAGCTAAATAGATGGAGCTCCTTGAGTCTAGACTGTAAGACATGTTTTCTAATCCTTTAATTGTTGTGGCTTTTTTCTGAACCATCTCCAATTTATCAACATCCTTTCTTGAATTGTGGGCACCAGAACTGGACACAGTATTCCGCAGCAGTTGCACCAATGCCAAATAGAGAGGTTAAATAACCTCTCTACTACTACTCGAGATGCTCCTGTTTATACATTCCAGGATTGCATTAGCTCTTTTGGTCACTGGTTCTCACTGGAAGCTCACGTTCAGCTGATTATCTACCATGACCCTCAAATCTTTTTCAGAGTCTCTGCTTCCCAGGATAGAATCCCCCATCGTGTAAGTACATCCTACATTCTTTGCTGCTAACTGTATATATTTAGCTATATTACAACACGTAAATTTTGCTTGCAACCAGTTTACCAAGTGATCCAGATCGCTCTAAATCAGTGCCCTGTCCTGATTGTTATTTACCACTACCCCAATTTTTGTGTCATCTGCAAACTTTGTCAGTGATGATTTTGTTTTCTTCCAGGTCATTGATAGAAATGTTAAATAGTGTAGGGCCAAGAACCGATCCCTGTCAGACCCAGTGTCCATAGCCACAGGTAGAGTAAGTAAATAAGCATAATTAAACCCACATGTTTAACCTGAGACACAAAGGCCATGGCTACACTTGCAAATTTGCAGCGCTGCAGCAGGGTGTGAAAACACACCCTCTCCAGCGCTGCAAAGCGCCAGTGTGGTCAAAGCCCCAGCGCTGGGAGCACGGCTCCCAGCGCTGTACATTATTCCCCACAGGGAGGTGGAGTACGGACAGCGCTGGGAGAGCTCTCTCCCAGCGCTGGTGCTTTGACTACACTTAGCGCTTTAAAGCGCTGCCGCGGCAGCGCTGCCGTAGCAGCGCTTTGAAGTGCAAATGTAGCCATAGCCAAAGAGGGATTTGTCTGGTGCTGTTAGTAAGAGGGTACTGCAGTGTAATGTATTAGACATTAGTGTGGCCTTCAGGAAACATGGGTTGAGACCCTGGTTCTGGAAAAAAAAATAGCTGTGTGTAGGGTGACCAGATGTTCTGATTTTATAGGGACAGTCCCGATATTTGGGGCTTTTTCTTATATAGGCTCCTATTACCCCCTACCCCGTCCCGATTTTTTACACGTGCTATCTGGTCACCCTAGCTGTGTGATATTAGGTAAACCATTTAATCTCTCTGGGTCTTAGTTCCCCACTCTGAAAAATGGGCAGCAATTATAAATACCTGCTTTATATGGTAGCTGTCAGACACAATTGCATAACGTTGTAAATTGATATAGACATACAAAGCATTTTTAAATATGATCAGTAGCAATGTTGGGAACAAATCAGGAGTGCCAGGATCCCAGACCAGTGTGCTATGAGCAATGTGCTTATATGCACTGTGGCTTGTAAGGATACAGCGCCATCATATTCTCTTCTTTCAGCTTTTTCAGAATTTGCAAATATAAATTTGAGTGAAAGAGGCTTTCCAAGTTTTCATAAATGTCCAGAAAGTGAAATGTACTTCACACTGCATTTTGTCAAAATGACTCCAATTTTGTGAAATTTTCAGAAACTCATAATCAAGCAGATTTTATGGTTAAAATTTCGTTGCAATGAGCATTTCACCCAGCCATATTATAAAAACTTCTGATTCACTTAGTTGGTAGAGCATCCCAATCAGTTGTGGTCCACTTGGTGAGGATCTGGTTTCTTTTGGAGAAGCCAACTTTTATTTCACGTAGAGATGAATGATCTTTGAAAAGTTCTGACCTTCTCCTTGACAGCGACAAATGGATTACTATGTATGATTTGTTTCTGTAATCCACTTAATGTAACAAATTAGATTACGGATAGTAATTTATTTGTAAAAATCATAATAAAACTGCATTGTTTTAAATGCCAGGTGTGGACAAATGGAGAGCAGGAACTGTTGAGACAAGATTCCTATTCTTAGGTCTATACTGAAGAATTATGGCTGTCTCTTGGATTATCTGCACTTGGAATCAATTTAGTAATTTTTAATTCACTGATTTTCCCTTGTTTGCTTAACATTTATTAATTGATTATTGTGCTCATGCAATTAACCCAAAAGCTGGCATGTTTAATACAGAGAGACTAAATTATTTTACTGATATGCCACCAAAAATACATTTTTTGAAGAACAGGTTACTAGAAAATAACTTTCAAATTAATCACATTATACATGAGATACAGTAGTGATGTTTCATGACATCTGCCAATGTTTCTTGTGTTTAACTAGGCTTTTCTCTCTGTTTTATTAAAGGACAGTGCTAACCAAGCACCAGTCTGGTTATCTGGGATTTGTACTTTTCAAAGCAAAGAGTCAAAAGACAACAACCCATCTTTCAAGTGTGTGATTATTTCAGACCTGCTCCTATTGAAATAAATGGGGGATTTGCCCTTGACTTCAGTAGGAGCAGGATCTGTACCTTCATGACAACCTTGGAGGTTTCCTACCTGCCAAGTGTCACTCATCTGGAATGATAGACCCACATCTTCACCCTGATGTAACTCTTTCATAGACTCATACACTTTAAGGTCAGAAGGGACCAATATGATTGTTAGGTCTGAACTCCTGCACAATGCAGGACGCAGAATCTCACCCACCCACTCCCGTAACAAACCCCTAACCTACGTCTGAGCCATTGAAGTCCTCAAATCATGGTTTAAAGACTTCAAGGTGCAGAGAATCCTCTAGCAAGTGACCCGTGCCCCATGCTGCAGAGGAAGGCGAACCCCGCCCAGGCCTCTGCCAATCTGCCCTGGAGGAAAATTCCTTCCCGACCCCAAATATGCAATCAGCTAAACTCTGAGCATGTGGGCAAGACTCACCAGCCAGACACCCAGGAGAGAGGTCTCTGTAGTAACTCGGATCCCACCCCATCTAACATCCCATCACAGGCCATTGGGCATATTTACCACTAATAGTCAAAGATCAATTAATTACCAAAATTAGGCTATCCCATCATACCATCACCTCCATAAACTTATCAAGCTTTGTCTTGAAGCCAAATATGTCTTTTGCCCCCACTGCTCCAGAAGGCTGTTCCAGAACTTCACTCCTCTGATGGTTAGAAACCTTCGTCTAATTTCAAGTCTAAACTTCCTGATGGCCAGTTTATATCCATTTGTTCTTGTGTCCACATTGGTACTGAGCTTAAATAATTCCTCTCCCTCTCTGGTATTTATCCCTCTGATATATTTATAGAGAACAACCATATCTCCCCTCAGCCTTCTTTTGGTTAGGCTAAACAAGCTGAGCTCTTTGAGGGCTAGTCTACACTTACCAGCCGGGTCGAGGCGGTGAGTTCGACTTCTCGGAGTTCGAACTATCACGTCTAATCTGGACGCGATAGTTCGAACTCCGGAAGCGCCGCGGTCGACTCCAGTACTCCACCACTGCAAACGGCGGTGGCGGAGTCGACCTTGGAGCCGCGGACTTCGATTCCGCGGCGTCTGGACGGGTGAGTAGTTCGAACTAGGGTACTTCTAATTCAGCTACACTATTCACGTAGCTGAACTTGCGTACCCTAGTTCGACCCCCGCCCTTAGTGTAGACCTGCCCTGAGTCTCCTTTCATAAGACAGGTTTTCCATTCCTCGGATCATCCTAGTAGCCCTTCTCTGTACCTGTTCCAGTTTGAATTCATCCTTCTTAAACATGGGAGACCAGAACTGCACACAATCTTCCAGAGGAGGTCTCACCAATGCCTTGTATAACAGTACTAACACCTCCTTATCTCTACTGGAAATACCTTGCCTAATGCAACCCAAGACCGCATTAGCTTTTTTCATGTCCATATCACATTGGCGGCACATAGTCATCCTGTGATCAACCAATACTCTGAGGTCCTTCTCCTCCTGTTACTTCTAACTGATGAGTTCCCAGTTTATAACAAAAATTCTTATTTTTAATCCCTAAAGGCATGACCTTGCACTTTTCACTATTAAATTTCATCCATTACTATTACTCCAGTTTACAAGGTCATCCAGATCTTCCTGTATGATATCCTGGTCCTTCTCTGTATTGGCAATACCTCCAGGCTTTGTGTCATCTGCAAACTTTATTAGCACACTCCCACTTTTTGAGCCAAGGTCAGTAATAAGAAGATTAAATAAGATTGGTCCCAAAACTGATCCCAGAGGAACTCCACTAATAACCTCCTTCCAGCCTGACAGTTCACCTTTCAGTATGACCTGTTGTAGTCTCCCCTTTAACCAGTTCCTTATCCACCTTTCAGTTTTCATATTGATCCACATCTCTTCCAATTTAGCTCATAATTCCCCATATGGAACTGTATCAAATGCCTTACTGAAATTGAAGTAAATTAGATCCACTGCGTTTCCTTTACCTAAAAAATCTGTTACCTTCTGGAAGGAGGTCAGGTTGGTTTGGCATGATCTACTTTTTGTAAAACCATGTTGTATTTTGTCCCAATCACCATTGACCTCAATGTCCTTAACTACTTTCTCCTTCAAATTTTTTTCCAAGATCTTACATACTACAGATGTCAAACTAACAGGCCTATAGTTACCCAGATCACATTATTTTTCCTTTCTTAAAAATAGGAACTATGTCAGGAATTCTCCAGTCATATGGTACACCCCCTGAGTTTACAGATTCATTAAAAATTCTTGCTAATGGGCTTGCAATTTCATGTGCCAGTTCCTTTAATATTCTTGGATGAAGATTATCTGGCCCCCCCGATTTAGTCCCATTAAGCTGTTCGAGTTTGGCTTCTACCTCGGATGTGGTAATATCTACCTCCATACCCTCATTCCCATTTGTCATCCTGCCATTATCCCTAAGATCCTCATTAGAAACTGAGGCAAAGTATTTGTTTAGATATTGGGGCATGCCTAGATTATCCTTAACCTCCACTCGATCCTCAGTGTTTAGCGGTCCCACTTCTTCTTTCTTAGTTTTCTTCTTATTTATATGGCTATAGAACCTTTTACTATTGATTTTAATTCCCTTTGCAAGGTCCAATTCTACATGGCTTTTGGCCTTTCTCACTTTATCCCTACATGTTCTGACCTTGATAAGGTAGCTTTCCTTGCTGATCTTTCCCATCTTCCACTCCTTGTAGGCTTTCTGCTTTTTCTTAATCATCTCTCTGAGATGCTTGCTCATCCAGCTTGGTCTACAACTCCTGCCTAAGAATTTTTTACTCTAAAAACCTTAACAGAGCATGATATCCTTTTTATAGTTTTTTTAAAAATATCCTACAGAATTCTTTAGCAAAGATATAATGTTTGCAATCAATTCTATGGGATGATTAAAAAATAACCAATAAAAAGGATATCATTCAGTTCTGTAGGACTTTTCAGTAAGGAAAGGGAAACACTTCCAATGATCTTAGAAATTACAGTGGCATTTAAATGTTTAGATCTTGTGAATTAATAATTATGCCAATAGGCCAGATTTCCATGCTAATTTATACCCCATGAAATCCCACTGGTGCCTGGCCTTACTGGAGCTGGACAAGGTGTGAAACAGAGCAGGATTTGGCCCTGTCACTTGTAGAATATGCTTCTGCCACCACTTTTCCTTATATTTCAATTTCTTCAAATCTGAGGTGAAACCCACAGGACACTTGGTACAAAAATGTGCTTTCAATAATTAAGTGCCCAGTTTAGCTGCTAAATTTAAAGCAAGGCAGGGCTATGGCACTGGATATTTTGTTGGATATATTTTCCTGTTTTGTGGGGTACTGGCTGCATGATTTGATAAAAACGGCAGCTAAATGAACTCTACAATTTGTATTCCTACAGCCAGAAGTTTATTGGCTTGCTTTTTCCCCCCTTTTGGCACTGTCTGTAAGGTTCATTACTTACAGTTACTGCAGAATCAATCTGAACTGGCCAAAATCAGTGATGGAATTTATAGCACAATAAATGTACTGCCGTACAAGCGCTGTTACACATGAAAGGGCCGGGGAATATTCTTTTCAGCAATCCTTCTACATAGCAGAGTGTACTGTTTTTATCAATTTAAAAGAATCATCACAGGCATATTTTGAGAGGTGTAATCCTGACAGCTACACAGCAGATTTTCTCTGAGGCAGGTATTGTTACAGGAAAACAATATTATTGATTAAAATCTTAGCATATTGGAACACAGAAGAGAAACTAAACACATCTTTTTCATTTTCCACATCAGTCCTTAGCAGCTCGATATTACAAAAATATAATTCATACAGGCCTTGTTAAGAAAACATTTTAACACTTCATGAGATATGAATTAATAGTTCAGCAGTACTGAAATAAGAGAAATAGCTTACTGGCTGATATTGTGGTGCATGCAGAATATGAAGAGCACTCAAAGATAATATATTAAGTATGGCATCAAAAGTTGTACGTTTATAAAGTCTGTAAGTTAAGATTTACATTGATATTTAGTCTATTTTTCTTTCTAAGTGTCTATGTTATGGACATAGTGTATTTTACATAATTTTGAAATACAGAAAGTTTTAACTTTAGCTTGATACATTGCAAAAAACTATAGAAAAGATAGATGGCAGGCTGTCCTCCCCAAAACTCAATTTCATAATATGCATGTGATTGCTAATAGGCAGGCACTAAAAAACAATTTTCCTTGACGGAGAAGAGCTGATAAATTGTCAACATAAACTTCATCTGTGGTTGCTCCAGTGATCTAAAGCTCTTCTGTGAGTTTTGTACCATCAAAGTCTGCTTCTTACAACCGTATCAAAATTTATGAATGCATCTAACTATAAAGTGACTGAAAAGAACCCATAATGCATGTTGTTTATTGTGCATCAGCTTTTTGCTTCTTCACTGCATGCAGAAAACACTTTGTCCAGTTCCCCTGTCCTTACTCTCTACGTGTGGTAATGAAAAAAGACAGACTAGATGGAAGATTTTCCCTGGGAATTGACTTAAAACAAGGGCCTACTTTTACAGAAATCTTAGACTCAGACAGAGAGGTGAAAGTGCACTGAACTAATCTACATGACCTTTGTAGATATACAACTTCTTGAACTACCATTAGCATCGATAGCATTCTATTATTTGGTAAAAAGGAAATCTCCGATCACTTGAGTACGGAAAATAAAAACCAACTAAGATAATGGTTTTCAACAAGATACACTAGTGTTTCATATTAGCTTTGATACAGTGAGAAAACATGCACAGACTGCACATGCACATGAAACTGCAAAAAGTTTCAAAAGTGGAAAGGCTTATTCAGTTTACAGGAAATGTAATTAAGCATTCAATTCATGCACGCAAAAATTCTTGAGGAAAAAATCCAAACTATGTGTGCATAAAATAAGACTTGTTTCTATTGAAATCCAAAGAATTTTAGCTCATATGAGGTGAAGGGGGAGCTATACAAGGAAGGCTGGATGGCTCTCTATTGTTCCTGACATAAGAGCCCTTCCACAGCTCCTTACAGGGGGCTAGGAAAAGAGGGGGATGGTCAGCTCCCTGCTGCTTGAGATGTAGGAGCCCCAAACATGCCTAACTCAGCTCCCATAAGAAATAATTTCCTTCAAATCCTTTTCCAATCCATTTTATCTGATAACCATATCCGTTTCATACCAAGCACCTGCACTGGACATCTGCCCCAAATTTTATGTATTATATTATTATATTATTATATTTTATATTATATTATATTTTATGACATTATAACCTATCCCTCTACTCCACCCCACCGGGTCCCAGGCCTGCTCTGGGAAAGTGGAAAAACCCACCATGCCTTGGCCAATCTGGGGTGAGGGAAAAATTCCTTCGCAGCTCCCTAAGGAAAAGGGCAAATAGTGTAATAGCCACAGTGGGTCAAGAGGGAGCCTAGTCCTTTTGCCAAGTTCATGAATGGCTGGACGCTGCCAGCCCCATCCTGGTAAAAGAGGGCCTCTCTGGGACTGCAAAGGGTATAAGTACCACCCACTCTTCCAGTCAGCAGGAAGGGCAGTGCAGTGACCTTCTCTTGACCTGACCCCAACTGATTCCTGTCCATCCTTGTAAACCTTCCCCCTCCTCCTCACCTAGGGTGACCAGATGTCCCGATTTTTTAGGGACAGTCCCGATTTTGGGGTCTTTTTCTTATATAGGCTCCTATTATCCCCCACTCCCATCCCAATTTTTCACATTTGTTGTCTGGTCACCCTATACTCACCCATTGTAGGGGAGCCTTTAAAGGGGCAATGCCTCTTTTCTACCAGCCAACTGGACCAGGGTCCCCTCGCATGAAAGGGTGTGCTGAGCACATATACTTGGTCAGTGGAAAGACTATAAAACAGTATAATCGGGGCCTTCTGATCAGGAAGAGACATCACTTTTTCTATTTACAAGGAGGTGATCACCAGTGTAAAGTGAAACCATGGAGTTATCCATAATTCTTAATACTTCTTTAGTTAAAGAAATGCTGTCAAGTTTGTAAGGCTCAAAACTTGACCCAGGTTTTCTCTCTTAGGTCTTTGCAAAGTCTATACGATTTCCACCTTATTTAAAAAATAATGATTCTTAGGAAAAAATAAAGAACAACGCCAACAGCCCACCACTTATGAAGGACTTAATCCTGCAGTCATTATTTCAGGGAAAATTCCCACCAAATTCAATGGGACTTTTGCCTAAGTAACAGTGCTGGGTTTAGGCAGATACACTTGTTCAGGCATATTTGGGCAAATTCAATGAGGTGTCCAAGTGCCATAGTTGCAAGTACTACATAAATATCCACATTACATTACTTTAGGATGGAGAAACAGATTAGATAGATCACACAATTACAAGCTAGTATGACTAGCTAAGGGGTGGGGGGAATGGTAGTAAAGAATCCAATTTCAGCTAGAAGTTTCCAAAGTGATTTTACAAACAAAAGTGTAAAACATATTGTTTACAAGTGATGAAACAGACCTTATCAGTGTCCTTTTAATGACAAGCAATTCATACAGAAATGTGCACAAGACATTCAAAGAGAGAATGAAATACCTATTTATAAAAACATGTGATAAGTCACCTACTCAGAGCTCAGACCTCTGTATACAATCTACATGGACTCTGTAATACCAGTTCTACAATTACATTTGGGTGAAAAATTATGCTCGGTTGTAATATACTGGGTTGTTTTTTATTTTCTCGTTTCCCAGGTATTGGTGGAAATTAAGAAAGCCTTGTTTTTCCACAATTATTACCAAACACTGATGTATTTCTTTTAATCAGTCACAAAATGGTTGGTTTTAGGTAGAGCGATGTTAAAAAAATATTGTAATAACAATTAAAATTACTTATTTCGTACTGGTTATAGATGTATTAAAGTGTATAAGCTCCAGGGTCAGTATAAGCCTTGCTCAGCTTTCTTTAAAAGCATTGGGAGTAATAAAGACTTCCATTTTATCTTCAGTGAACTAATACTGCTGAAATATTACCTCATTTTTGATGTCAGCGATGATTTCTTTTTACCTCCATGATGTCAAAAGGGAATTATTATTATTAGAATGACAGCTTCCTAATGATGCTGTAAAAAGAAGACACTGAAATCATTACAACCAAACATCGACATTGTGCCTTCTTATTGGTTAAGATAGCTTTACTCCAAGCCTCATGGAGAATATGATATTCCTTTGCTCCTCTGATTGTACAAAACTTATAGCGAATGGAATAAATCAAGGGCAAGTACCTCAGAATTTAGAAATGGCAGAATAACCATTTTTCTTTATTTTTTTTCTTTAAGGGTCATGTTTCAAACAACTCTAGCTAAATGGAGAAATGGACATCTGGATATGAAGAAAATCCAACCTATTTCTGAAATATATGGATAGAGCTAAAACTATACGGATAGTGGACAAGTTTCCCTCTAAGAAAGGCAGCAGCAGCATTCAAGTGTATTCCCTGTACACAAGTTACTGCACCAGGATAAAGCTACAAACCCAGTGGAGCAGGGTATCAGATAGTGGTTCTCTGTATTCTGCCACTGGCTTCATGTGTGATACTGAGAAAATCACTTAATCTTTCTGTGCTCTGGTTTCCTTATCTGTAAAATGGGAATAAAAATGCATACACAACTGTTTAAACCACCTCAAGATCTATAGGGCAACACTGCTGTCTATGAATGCTAAATATTATTATTTCTAATAAGCAAAGCTGGGCTACAAAAACTATGGACCTTGCACCTTTTGTTGCCATTTACACATGTAAAAAGTGAATGAACAATGATGGAAAATACCCATGTGAGTGAATGGAGAATTCAGATTTGTTGCCATTTTGCACTCTCTTTGCCCAGGTGAAAGTAGCTACATAAGGTGCAAGGTAGTGCTGAATAAAGCCCTTTATCCCAATATTTTCACACACATACATTTTACACAATACTTAATTATGATTTAATATTTAGGGTTTTTTCCTGAAGAAAACATTTATTTTTATTAGTGTATCAAGGACCTGACACAGAGCCAGGAGCCAAGGAAACAGGACACTGGTCAATTTGAACGGCTGGCTATAAGCTGGAAGTCCCACTTCGCAAACAGTATCTATAGAATGTAGGAGCCAGATAGATCCTAAAGCCGGTACCTCGTCGGAGTTGGAAAATGTATTACAGTTTAGAAAAACTATTGATAACATTAATAAAATATTCATTTATATAAAAAGAACAAATTTGGTGAGTATTATTCTATGTTTTCTTTGGCATCTCTGTTTAAATATGGGCCTTCTTCTCCTTGGGACAGTCATTTACTTGGTGGGCAAAAGCCCAACAGGCCAACACACAACACATCCCATGAAATTACAATCCACCCCTCCAGATAGAAGCAAGACAGTACTGGCTCCTGCTTGCTTGCTTGAAAAGGGGGAAGCCTCTTCTCCTTGTCCCTTTCCTCTCTCTCTCCCCATTGCTGGCAGGGGGCCCTATATTTTCTCCCATACTGGCTTCCAGGATGAAGATGGCTTCCCCCTCCCTTTTGTCTCTTCTCTTCATGGCTGTTCTGGCCCTGTGGACCCTCCCCTTAGGCTGGGGGGGGATCCGTTAGCATGGGGCGGGCTTCCGCCCGCCCCCTCTCCCGGATAACCCAATAGTACACCTCCACTATCCCCAAATACCCCCTCCAGCACCCCAACTGTACACCCCTCAGCTCTCCCTCCCCTCTCCACCTACCCCTCTTGGAAGTGTCCCTTTTTGGCAACCTAAAATATGGTTCTGCGAGGTGAACTAGGGAAGTCCTCTCCAGTGTTCCCCATGAGGGTAGTACACTTCACACTGCTGGGTCTAATAGTTTATTATCTGGCATTTCATTTTAACAGGTCAGCAATCAAAACAAGTGAAGTACCAATTCCAGGAGCTGAACTATCAGTTCCAGGAACATAGAAGAAAATTTGGCGGTACACCTATAATAGACGTAAGGACGGGCTAGGGTTAAGGCACTACATTGGAACTTAGAAGATCTGGGTTCAATTCCTGGTTCTGTCACAGCTTTATATGTGATCTTGGGTGAATCACTTAATCTTGCTGTGCTTCATCTGTAAAATGGGTTGAATATTTTTCCTAACACCGAGGGGCATTTCAAGGATAAATTCATTAATATAATGAAGGTGATGAATACTGAAGATTAGGCAATAAAACAACAATGACGTGATGATGACAATGCAGGTGAGAACCTGGATACAAAATAACAGAAAATTTTAGAAACTTGAGAAGAAACATTGGTAAAAAATAATTGGTAGGAGGTAATGATGCTTTCCAGCTTCTCCTTAATTATGTGGTGAGGTCATTCAGTGTTTACAACATCGCTGTCCAATGACAGAGAAAAAATGGATCTGTTACAGCAAAAACAAAGCATGAAGAATTGTCACATGGACAGACAGTACACTAAACAGGGTACATGTCTTCAACCAGGATAGCTTTCATGAAACTAACAAAGAAGTGGCCTGCTTCTGATGGAGATGTGGATGCCGAGCATATCACATTATGTATTTGTATCAGAAAAATAGTGAGAACAGTGAAGAAAAAATTACAAACAGTGAATGGATTCATGATTATGTCAGATATCTTTAATGAGCATGAAAACTCTTCATTAGAGGTATTTTCTCTACTATTTTTTTCACTTTGAAGGGCATATGATTTCAAAAATGGCAAATTTACTAACGAGTCCCAGCCTGTGTAGTTATGTAATTGCATGGTTGCACAATCTTAGTCCTAATCAGGTAATCAGACACCATTCAGAATGCACTATTTATTTATAGTAAGGTCTATATTACATGATACAATTAACTAGATTATTGCAGTTAGCCACTGGCCTCAGTAGAGGGTGCTATACTGCCCCCTGGCCTCAGAAAGGAAAATTGTCTCCCAGTGCCCTGGATCTCTCCATGGGCTAATGTGGAAGGAAGGAGGAAGTTCCATAGTTTTACCTCCTTCTTGCACAATCCCTGCCCTCCCTTGAGTGCAGGACCTGCAGTTGTCCCTGGCAGCTGTGCTAGGTGCATGAGAATGAGGAGATTTGTGGGATCCTTCCCTATGAAGCTCCTGTGCAATATTAGGAACAATCAGATGTTAATAATTGAATGGAGTTTAGTGAATAACTCTCTTCAGAAGATATTTATAGTATATTATTCAGAATTTTCCAAGTAATTTTCTTAGTAAAATATTTACTAACTGATGTAAAGAAAACAATGAAAAATGCTTCCTTTTTAAAATTTGGTCCTGAGAGTCTTGTGTATTTTTGCCTCCCTCTAGCTAAACAGACCTACAAACTCCAAATACACACCCACACCCAATTTCATAACATGTAAAGAACTTGTCATATTTTACACTTACATACCAAATCAGTGATTCCCCTAATTCATCATATCTTCATTTAGCTTCACCAGGAAAAGAAGATGGAGCTTTTCAGATCTATCAGTTACTTCCACTCACTGGTGCTACAAGGGGCACCTTCCTCCATAGAGGAGCTGATTTCCTGGAAACTTGGGTTTCAACTGTCCTCTATTCCAGTCCTATCCATAGCCACTTGTTACTTATAAGGACTAGAAGACAATAGGGAGAAGGCACATAGGGTCACACAAGCTTATTCTTTTAACTATTATATCGTATTGTTGCTAAAAGATGATCTATTATATTTTGGATAAATATTTACATATCATGGGCTACTGTGCTGTTCCCCACCAGTTCTTATCCTCCAACAGTACGCAATATTTAAAAGAAAAACGAAGGCATGTTTGCCTGGGCATATGAAAGTTAACGCATGAGGGAAGCAGTAAGTCTAGGGTGAAAAAGAAGGTTCTTGTTTCAACACTCAAATGGAAACAATTACATTTATTCTTACAAAAATATAATTACGTTTATAGATGCAGAATATTTCAGACACACTCTGAGCACTATGGAAATAATTATAGATCCTTCTTCTGGAAATAGTCTTTTTATCCCGCAGTTCACCTGACTTTCAGAAGAACACTGAAACATCACTGTTAAATTATCTGCAAGAAGCCTGATTGTCTTCTTACTTACACCAGTGTAAATCAGGAATAGCTCCACTAAAGCCAATGGTATTACATTGGAGTAAAATGGGTGCAAATGGGAGGAGAAGCATACCTAACGTCAGATGTTTAACTTACTGAATCTATTAAGAGAAGTTGCTATGATTATGGATCATGAGCTTTATGTTTCCTAATCAGCCATTTCTAACTTCATTTTACCAGATCTGGGTGACATGCAAAAACTGAGAAATGAATGTTCTCACACAGACATATTGAGCTGAATTCAGTCCTGCTAGCAGCAGATACAACTCCATGAAATTCAGTTCAGTTTCACCTGTGTACAACAGGGTTTGAATCTGGCTTACTGTTGCTAGCTGAATAAAATATTACCATCACTTGTGGACAGATGGACTGTTTCTGTGGAAAGGAAAAGGCATGTGGTGGTCTTCCACACTAGCTTGGTATCAGTTACATCATTTTCAATCCATCAACTCCTTGTTTTTTCCTAGCCTACTGCGGATGGCAACATGGTAGTGCTGAATGCAGGGGCCTGGACTAGAAGATCTCTCAAGGTCTCTTCCAGTCCTACGATTCTATGAACACTGAGCCACTGTGACATGTTGTGAGGTTGGCTAAAAAGGGACACACACTGCGGAACACTTTATAAAATATTTACATGGGGAAAGGGAAGTGGGCCAAACCCTCCACTGGCACTAGCTAAGCAGAGCAGCAAGAATGAGCAGGGGTGTTAGCAGGAGCATCTTCTGCACAAGAAATCCTGCCAGACTGGTAGGCAGACCCACACGAGCTCTACTGAGCATGTTGATCCACTGCCAATAGTCACTCAGTGGATACACTAGTCAACTTTGGGAATTAAATACACCTTTGTTTCAACAGACCCTTCCCCTTTGGGAATATGGTGCATGCTAGGGATTTCTCCTAGCGCACACTTATGTGCCATGAGGTATTGTGTCTGCTTATTTTTGTAGTGAGAAGAGAATGCCACCATTCTCTTTCCACTGCTCTCTGCTTATTAGCACAGCAAATCATAGGAGCTAGCCCTGTGTATGTATGTAAGTTCCTCCCTTTCAAACTTACAAAACATTCACTTATGTGTTTAAAATTCAAATAACTGTTCAAATAATTCACATGCATATTCCCCAATACATTCAAAAAATCCAGATGACTGTAGTTGCCAATAAATGTGCTGCACATATGCTGTAGTCTGTGGTCCTTCTTAAAGAACACCATACTTAGGTTCTCTTCTTCTTTCTGGAATATTTTAATATGTATAGGACTGACTGCTGATCTCACACCAATATAGCCTCACTGACTTTAATGGAGTTAGCTTCAGATTTAAGATGATGTGTGACCAAAAGCAGGGCCCCTTGTTGCTAAATTTGTGATGATATTCTCTGTAGCTGTTTATTCTATGAGAAGTGGATTTATGGATGGAAATAACTGATCTCTCTGAAAGACTGAGTTTGCTTAACTTAATATCTTACTTCTCTTTTAGAATCTAGTTTTTGAGCTAAGACAGCCTCCATTTACACAGTATGGAATGTATTGCACCTGCAGTCATAACTCAAAGGCTGTGTGAAAATTTAAGACAAGATTCAGGAGAAACAATGATTTAGGTTTAGGAATATTGCATCTGCAGTCATCATGAGGAAGTCTGGGTCAATGATCAAAGCCCAAGTCTTTCCAGTCTCCACTGACTGCTACTGAAAAGGCCTTTTACATAAGAGTAGCTAGCTACCTTCTTACATGGTCCATATCACCATATATTTGAGCATCTCACACATTAATTAATGCATCATCTCAGTATCTCTCCGAGGTAGGGAAGTGTTGGCACTTCCATTTCAAAAGTGCTCAGTAGTTAGAATAAGAACTTGTCAACAATGGGAGCTGGCAGGTGCTGTGTACTTTTTGAAAATCTGGCCACTTTATTTAGGTGCTTAAATAGGAACTGAGTTCTTTTGAAAAAATGACCCTATGACTTACCCAAGATCTTACAACCATTCTATAGTAGAGCCAGGCAATGAACCCAGATTACCCTAGTCCCAGGATCATCCTTTCTCCACCATATTGGTATATTTACAGGTACACACATCATAAAGCTCAGACTGGCATGCTAGTGTTGTATTCTTTTCTAAGAATGTTGCATCCTTACTAACAGACAAGCTTCCTTTTGGCTAAAGGTCATCGATTTACATGGGCAAATTCTAGATCAGTTCTTCCTCTCTGACAAATTACCTGTGAGTCTCCTCATTGCTGAGGAAACTGGGATATGTATGTGCTGACATTTAGAAAATTCTCTGTATAATATGTTTCCTGATGTTGGTTTCTTATTCCTCCTTCCCTGGGTTAGTGTGACTCAAGGTGGTGTGGCTGGAGCCTTGTGATGAAATTTTGACTTCTACAACAGCTTACTTCTTGTATAGAAAGGTCACGCTGTGCTCTCAGGTCCTATCTTATCAGGAAAGATGAGGAAGCCTGACAGAAATTCATTTGTGAGATCCAAAAATGAAAAGCATTCAGGACCAAAATAATGAAAGAGAGGTAAAGAATTTAGACCAAACTGTTCAAATCTGATTGCTTAAACTTAAATCCATACTTGGATACCACAGTAAAAGTGGTCTGATTTCCATGAGTGTTGCACAGCCACAACTTCCACTGAAGTCAGTAACAGCTGTAGGTGATCAGGTCCCCCTAAAAATCAGGCTTCTGAATATTAACATTTTGGTCTTTAGTTCTAAAGATTCAGAAAGAAATGTCTGAATCAAGCAATGGGTGCACTGGTTCTAGCCAACCAACAAAGACTTGGCAATCATGATCATTTATGGTTCATTTAAATCTTTTAATTCAATTAAAAACAGGTAAGAATATATGGAGTAAATTCTGGCCTTCCATGATTGTGCTGCACCATAAGTGTTTAAAAATCAAAGTGGTGCCAGGAATGGTTTCAGTAGTAGAACCATCTGTTGATGCCAAGCAGGATAGTTCAATGTCCACAGTGGAACACCTCCTGGGGGGCCTTTAAAAAAGAAGCAGGCCTTCCCCCACCTGTTCTAGAGCATAGAAATCTTGCAGATAAAGATCTCAATCCTTAAAGGTGAGATTTTCAAAAGGTACAAAGGGTAGGCAGGCATCCAACTCCCTAAATTCACGTAGCTGGAGTAGCGTAACTTAGGTCGACTTACTGCGGTGTCTACACCATGCTGGGTCGATGGGAGACGCTCTCCCATCGACTTACCTTACTCCTCTCGTTCCCAGTGGAGTACTGGAATCGATCGGAGAGCGCTGTGCCATCAATTTAGTGGGTCTTCACTAGACCTGCTAAATTGACCCCCAGTGTATTGATCGGAGCAGCGTTAATCCCTAAGTAGTGTAAACATAGCCTAAAACATTAAACTGAGGTAAACTAGAAATTAGAAAAAAATCAGGAGTCTCAAGAAAATGATCTGGCATTATGAGAACTCTGAATGTGAATGTAAATTCTACAGGAAGTTTGGATTTCAAGCACTAAAATTAATATGCAACTGGCTACCAACTTTACTACGGCTTTAATAGTGACTTCACAATAGAGAACACAGCCATGTGAAAATGTCTAATTATAAACTAGTGTGTAGAAAATTAGCACTGGACAATAGAAAAAAGTAATTAAATTAGACCACAAAGACTAATTTGTGTAAATTATTTTACAGACTTTCAAACATTTTTTTCAGTTTTGCAGGTATACGTTTTAAAAATTATTTTTATATACAGATACAGAGTGGTCAAGTATGCAGTGTGACTGTACAGGCTGTACCATCCTTTTGTCTGGCTTGCCCTGCAGGCTGTTGGGCAGGAGGATGGGGACATGCTCCCACTTCTGCCCCACCCCCTGTGAGGCCACTTGGAGCTAGTATCCTGAGAGGTGCAAAGGTATTAGATCCTGATCATCACAACATATCACAGTGGATCAGGAAACGTATCATTTGACTTGACATGGTCTTCAATTAAAATTGGCTTTGATCATGTCTAAAAGTAGAACAATATAAACTCTGAACTCAGGTCTGAGTGTTTAAGAGACAGATGAGGCATCCCCCCATCCCCCGAGGAAAATAAAGAGGGAAGCAGATAAAATGGAAAGAAAATCCAAAAAAAAAGTAAGTCTCTTTATATTGATGAAAGAAGGCAGAAAAAAGATAAAGTGATACATTTCTAGCAATGAGAAACACAGTAAGCCTTGGCATCATGTATCTTAGATAACAGCTGTAACAGTAATAAATCCTGAGGTTTGCAGTGAATTGAACATTATCATTGTTTCTTTTTATTTGTTTTCATTGTGTTTTGTCAGCTGACTACATGCCTTCTTGCTTTACTCTTATACGTTTTTGGTTTACTTCCTGAAAATAAAATAGATATACAACAATGCATGTATAATCTTTCCCTATAAGCTCCCAGCATAAGCATGGGCGAAGCTCCATTCAGGAAAAGGAGGAAGATGGAACACACTGAAAAGAGAATGGGGAGGCGGGGTCAGATGAATCATGTAATGATTTCCCTATTCTAGACAAAAACAGCTGTTTATATGAGCATAATTTAAGGGACAAGAGACTAGGCTTTCATCTGTAGTGATAATTTAAGATTAATTAAATCTGTCCTAAAGGGGGATGGACTAGATCAATACAACTGATTCAGCAATCTCATTTTCTGACCCGTTCTCAATCTTACGCAGTTTCTTCTGAGGCAGGGGCTCTCCCATTGTGAGGACTGCCCAAGCACCTCATGGATCATCTGATTCACTTACTGTCTAAAGAAGCCGTTTCTTGGGTTAGCCTTTAAAGCAGCAGGACTTACCGAGTGATCCCACATTGTCTCATGGCACAGAGACACTTGGCTGTGTGCCTTGCTGTGCTGCACTACTTTTTCATATTGGGGGCAGTCATGTGTCTTTTCTTTGTGGCACGTCCACAGCTGCAGTGCAATTTGGATAGCGCTCCTTCCTCTGTCTACCTTATTTTTTAGTTGCCTATCCATTGCACAAGGCTCTTTGTCCTTTCTGTTTATTTTAATAAAACATGCCTGTACCCAAAAAGGTTCTGGAGGGCTTGACTCTGGTCTACCACTGGATTTCTGATGGTCAATGAAGAGGGAACTTTCTTGTAAGTGTCCTTGGCACTCACTAGAGCAGTTGAATTTTATTCTTCTTGGCAAGTTTAATAACAAAGGCTGATGTGTTCTTTATATTTGGATATAAATTACAAAAATTGAGAATTATATTTAAATAAAAAAGGTCTTATGTTGATTTAAAAATGTACATGATTCACTTTTCCTGCTGTCAATATACCATTTTATTAGGGGTCACTATGCTATGGACAGCTATCATTCCAAAGGACTTGTTATTATCTACAATAGCAATATCTATTATTTAAAAAGCAAACTGTAATAGAATTAAAATGGCAGGACACAAGTGACTTCTCTTTGTCCACCAAATAACATCAGTTATATAATCCTCCAAGACATCATGGGCTAATGGAGCTATGCCGATTTATACCATCTGCGGATTTGGCTCACTATTTACATGACTGTATACATGCTAACTTGGTGACACGTCATGGAAAAAATTGAAACAAAATTTATTTAGAGACAATTTTGTCAATATTCATGTACCTTATTCTCCCGTCTTTATTCTAGGAAACGTTGCATGAAAACAAGTTACTCAAAGTTCATATGCTGTTTTCTCCTTATTTGTCATCTGCAATCAAAATCCACTGTCTGCAACATCACAATTCTGGTTTGAAAAGTTTCCAAGAGATGCCAGCAGCTCTTAAAAGAGACGCTAAATCTGTATTTATATGATGGACTATAGTTAAGTCTGTGACGTTGTCATGGAGGTCATGGAAGTCACAGAATCTGTGACTTTCCGGGACCTCCGTGACTTCTGCAGCAGCTGGTGCAGCTGGCCCAGGGGCCACCTGAGCAGCTTAGTCAGCCCCTGGGCCAGCTGCATCGGCCGCTGCTGGGGCAGTCTTGGGCCACCGCCCGTACCCCCAGCACCAGCAGCAGTTTGGGTGTGGGAGGGGGCTGGGGGTTGGGGTGTGAGAGGGAATGAGGGCTCTGGGCGGTGCTTACCTTGGGGGGCTCCCTGGAAGCAGCAACATATCCCTCCCTCCCTCAGCTCCGAGCTCCATGTGCTGCCTCCGCCTGCAGGCACCATCCCTGCAGCTTGCATTGGCCATGGTTCCTGGCCAATGGGAGCTACGGAGCTGGCGCTTGGGGCGGGGGCAGTGCGCTGAGCTAGGAGATGAGGGAGGGACATGTCCCTGCTTCCGGGTAGTCGCGAGGAGCCGGGTAGAGAGCTTGCAAGCCCCGCAACCACCCACAGCACCAGCGGGGGTCCAAGGCTGCTCCCCTGCAGCGCCCCCCGGGCTGCTGTCCCCAGCACCCACGGTATCCCCTGGCCACTCCTGTGCACCTGCGACTCGCCTGCTCCCCTTGCCCCCACCAAGATTTAGTCAGGAGTATATAGTACAAGTCACGGACAGGTCACAGGCTGTGAATGTTTGTTTGCTGCCCATGATCTGTCTATGACTTTTACTAAAATACTCATGACTAAAATGTAGCCTTAACTATAGTGTCTCCTATTGAGTAAATGCTCTAGTGAGCATTTCAAACACTGTCTGAACTTCAACACTTCCAAAAAAAGTGTATTTTTCTCTTTCGTAAAACAAAACAGACAACCTCCCCCGAACATTCTTACACAAACATCTTGAAACCATGTTAAAAGTGTGGCATAAATCTACTTTAACAACAAACTCAGAGATAAAGACCCATCCTGTTTTGCTGTTCCATAGCAGGTGATGTGGCCCCCTATTTGGGCCTACACGCTACACCAACATAGGATTATAGGAATACAGCCAAAATGGAGAGAGAGAAGGATGAAACTTCAGCACTTGAGTCCAGTTTCCCGTATTCTGTAACATTCACTGCTGGTGAAAGATGGCAGATTGAAAATCTTGAAAAGTGAATTCTTCTACTTATTCACAATCCAATTACAGCACAGCCAACTACAATGCAAGTTCCCTGCCAGTGTAACCAAGGCCTAGCCTAGAGGCACCATGTCTAAGGCTACATCTACACTGCATGCTTCTTTTGAAGGTGTGCTGAGTATGTGCTCAAGTAGCTCTCACTTCCAGCACGGGTTAAACTAACAGTGTAGACAGTGAGGCCTGGCTAGGGTGAATAGCGTACAGGCATGCCTGAAGGGTGTGGGTACTTACCCAAGGACATACCCTACATAGCTCTCTACTTGCCCAAGCCATGCCTCCCCATCTACACTGCTATTTTTACCCGTGTACTGTCCTGCAGTCTCCCAGTGGCCAGAACCTTTCCCTGCCATAGGAAAAGACTCCAGTAGCAGGGAAAGACACTGGCAGCCTGAAGGCAGCAGGGAAGGGCTGTGGCAGTTCCCCACTGCTAGATCATTTTCCTGCTGGAGGGGAAGACTAACCTGCAGCTCCCTGTTGCTGGAGGTTTTCCCCACTGCAGGTAAGGACTCCAGCAATAGAGAGGCTGATGGGAAAGGCTCTGCTAGCTCCCCACTGCTGGAGTCCTTCCTCACTGAAGGTAAAGACAAATGGGGAAAGGCTCTGCTGCTGAAGCTTCCCTGTGGCTTCCCACCCTGTGACAGTCTGTAACTGACACATACACATGGCAGTGTGAGCACAGCTTGCTTTTCACTGAGGCTTGTAGCTACACTACCCTACATGCCACCAAAGGTGGCAAGTGGTGTAGACATAGCCTAAGGGTGAGAGGGTTGCTCAACATCCATTGATTCCTTTGCCTCCCTCCCAGAACGGCCAACAAAGGTCCCAGTGTCAATGTTTTCTGTGATGTGGCAACCTGCCCAGTATGAATTGTACTGAGACTATCAATTCAAGTGTTGACAACTGAACAGCCATCAGATGATAACTTTTGGTGCCTTATGAAATCAGTGACTTGGAGTGAAAGACTCTAAATCCCATTAACAACGACTTGAAATCACCGAGATCCAGACACCATTCAACAAAAAGACTCCAACTCATTTACTTGCAAGGAAGATATTTTCACCAGGAGATTCTCAATCGTTAAATAGAATACCTTGATGTTATATTCACAGAGATGTTTTTTTTAGTTGGGTGAAGTGAAGAATTCTATTTCAAAACTACTCTACTCCATCTCTGACACTTATATCTTCTTTAAATATGTAAACATGCTCAGGCCCACTTCCTTAAATAGTGAAGTGTCAGTCAGGTATTTGTCACAATATTTAATGGATGAGACATTTCATCTCAGAAGATGACAATGCTAAAAAATGTGCTTTCCCTCATACTCTTGATGTGCAGCAAAGCCATTTCTAGCCATAGGCACTATGAGTTATATATGATTAAAGAAAAATGAAATTGTTGTTAAGGAGGATGAGAGCTTCATATCTTAAAGAAATCCAACAATGTAATGTTTCTTGAGATGAAGTCAGCCCTTACAGCAGTTGCCCCATGGGCAGACAGCATAAGAAAAATGGTGGAAGAGTATTCAGTGTAACTTCTTGTCTACTTCAGCTTCAATGGTGGAAAGCATTAAATATCTATAGCATTCCATCTGGTGAGAGCTGGTGTGATGATCACTCTAAGATATGACCTAAAGTCAAACTAACTAGAAAAAAAGATTATGAAAACATTTATGTGTGGCAATTTTCTAATATTAATAGGGATATTATTTTGACTTACCTTTCTTGGCTTAATACACTCCCATCCTGACACTCTTTTGAAGACTAGTATTTTGAGTGTAAAAAAAAAAAAGTGTTGTCCATAATGAAGACTAGTATAACGGAGGTTTAGTGCATTTGCAAAATCTCAGAGAGGAAAAATGTACCACCTGTATTTTAATAATGAATGTGAAGCAAATTTAAACAATTAAGGCTTAATTCCTTTGTCTATTAATATACATACAGTGAGCATGGAGCAAAAATGAACATAATATGTACATTTGACATAAGGTTGGATAATCTGAAGATGTCAATATTTCATGTTACAGAGCAAAGCTTACCTTGTATCCTGATGATTTGATGTGCACTCCTCGCTTGGTCAGAGTAGATTTCATTCGGATGAAAAAAGAGCGCTCTAGGGTGTTGTCAGTGGTTAGTAGACTGGGGCTTGTTGATTCCACTAGGGAATAGGAAAAAAAATACATACACAGATAATTTAGATTTTTATACAGCCCCTCTAAGCTATTTCTCAGGTGCAATCCTTGAACTCGCTAAAAATAAATGACTGATGGATGCTGAGTGTTGTAATCAATTTACCTCATTTACAAAATGTTTATTTAGCAAAAAAAATTGAAAAATATATGTACAAACAGTAACTCTCATTTTCAGGTTCTTTTTTTACCAAAGAATTTTAAACACAGAGTTGCCTCATTAACTCTTTCCTACGCGATTATGCTGCTAGCTTTTTTTTTTTTTTTTTAATTGTCAAGTTCCTTAATGTTATGTGACAGGGTAAGTGTTATTGGGGAGGCAAGGCTGTCTACTGAAATGCATCTGCAAGTTCTAATCCAGAGTTCTATCCCGTTTTCCCTACTTTGTTTGCTGTGACACCTTGGTCACACTTCAGATCTTGACACCTCAGTTTCCCCATTAGTTTGGGTTAATTAATAGCCAGAAAGCACCATGTGACCTTCAGATGAAAAGCACTACTATTATGATTGGCAATAATAACAATAATAATTAAGTATTAGTGACTAATGACGATGGAACGGTTTCAAGATCCATTTAGCGTTAAGTGAAGTTTCCTCTTTGAAACTACAGACCACACCTTTGTGTTCAAATGCCTCAGCCACAAGACATACAGTAGATAAGAACAAACGGTATGTGCAGAGTATGATAAAATAATATATGCAAATTTAGGGAATGTAATATCACCATGTTCCCCATGCAACTTTTTAATATTTTTGTTTTCAATCCAAAGGCTTCTATACAATGCTTTCTTCTAACAAATAATTCACAGAACCTTCTGGAGCAACCCTACAACAAACAACTGCTGAGAATGAAACATATTTCAGTTCCAAGGAGTTATTATAAGCAACAATGAATTTAAAAAAAAAAGATGTTTAAAATCAAGAAAAATTCCTTGTTGCTGTCCTTTTAGAGAATATGATCAATTTCTGGTCAAAACCATTCCAAGTATTTACAAAAGCATTTGATATGCAGCACATACAAACCCTGCTTGTTTGTGAGCTAAGGATTATCTTGTGTTGTGCTTGTTCTAATGTGGTCACGTTTTCTTGTATTTATGGCATTTCAACTCTGTTATGATGAAACTGCTGACAAGAATGCCCCTTTCTTTAGTATCTCTTTTAAGGTTTTTTGTTTTAGAGAGCATGAATTCGATGTCATTTTAAATGTACAGCTCTTTATCACTCGAGGGAAAAGCAGAGCCATGTTATATTTAGTACTTTCATTTCTTCTGATTAAATATGAATTACTATGAAATTTTTCTCATCATCTAACACGCCATAATACGCCAACAGCTTTTTAATACACTATATAAGCACAAACTTCTGCTCTAAGAGTTTAATTTGCCCCTCTAATCCAATCACATCAACCTTATTTCTCTTATCAGAGATTCCCATTTTGAATTAAATGAGCTCATTAGTTTTAATCAAAAGCAGAGAGATCAAAACTTAAACGTAAATGCTTTAGATCAGAACTGTCAGTCAGCCGTGCAGTTCTATTTTACTAAAACACAAGATCAGAGACCCTTAGAACCAATTTTTTCTCATAAGGGATGCTGAGAGCTTGAAGATGCTATATCCTTTTTTTTTTTCCTCTCTCTTCCCAAGGACAGATTATACATTTAAGGTTAGACTTAATTTAGAGCTTTTTTTTTCATCCTGGTGGAAATGGAAAAGTATGCCAATCTACTGTTGTCTTTTTCACATTTATTGGTGCTGGTCCTTAGAGACCTGAACAAACGTGAAGCCATCAGAATCCATGCCACAAACCTGGCCTCAAAAAATTCAGCTCTGCTCAACATCATCATGTTTGCAACATCTAAGAAATGAAACTTTCAAAAAAAGGAAATGTATTTCAGGGTCAAGGTTACTGGAACTCTGATACAGCAATGAAGGGCCAACCAGAATACAAGCAGTACTTGTGATATGAGAATCATTATTAATTATTACTGCCTACAGTACAGTGTTTTAAGAGTACATTAAGAAACCACAGCATGGGTGCTTCCTGCTGTGTGAAGAAATGTGAGAATCAGCTTAACATGTGCAGTAGTTGCAGTCCAGCGCATTATACCCTAATACAGGCAATAAGTACGACATGTCCCCATGTGTTGTAATGGTAATTACCTAAACACACAGAAGTAATGTTAATTAAACACACAAAACCTTGCATCTGAATAAAATTAAAGCTGTGGCATGAACATATCATACCCAAGAAATGTAAAGATGAGAACATTTTATCCTCAATTCACATTTCTGAAGAAAAGCGAAACAACCTATATTTAGTAAAGTATCGTTGGCACTGAATATTTCCTGGGTTCTTTTGAGCTTGTATCACAAGCTTGACATTATTTGACCTTTAACATATCTATAAAACCTATATAACTTTCAGTTAACATTATATCATGCAATGTTATTTCATAATGTTAATCATCATTATGCATGTGGTATTTTAAAGGAAGGATAAAAAGTTACAGGGACATATTCTACCCTTGCTACATGCACAGAACACACCTACTGACGTCAATGTGAAATTTGCAGCGAGATAAATGGAGGAATATGGCCACTGTGAATGCCCAAGAGTTGATTTTAAATGTTAATCACTGAGCCATTTAATAATATTTTTTCCAATTATATTGAAGGAGAATAGCAATCTAAGTGCCATCAGAATGAAAATCTAAAACATTTCATGTTTAAAGAGATCTTTTGGCATTTTAGAAGTGCAAAAAAAGCAAGAATCTGGGAAAGTCCTACTTTGCCTCAATTGGTGATGTTCAAGAGAACAATCCTGAATTCTTTGTACTTCCCAAACTATTACTGAAGACAATATGAGTATGGAAGGCACAAGGAATGTATACATTGTCCCCAAGAGCATAAAAATGCAACCTGTGATATCTTTACTAATGTGTTATCCAGATTAAAAGGTCAAGAAAACCCCCCCAGCCAGACCGAAATGGGGGAACACATGAACTACGGCCCAGATCCTGCAATGAGCTTTCTGTGGATGGACATCTGCACCTGCATGGAGCCTCACTGACTTCATAAAACAGAACCAAACAATATAGAACAATGCAAGTCATACCTCTCCAACAGCAATAACAGAAGCACAGTATCCACGTCTGATGCACAAACATATACATATTCAAACAATTTGTCCCTGAGGAGAGAGAGCAAGCCCCAACTATGATTTATGTCTTAAAGTCCAAGTAAATAAGAAAAGGATGCCAAAGCTGCATAAATGAATATCCACCCACTCATACCTTTTTGTCATATGTACTAAAAAAAAGAGAGAGAAAAGAAGAGAGATGGTATTTTCCCCATGTTAACAAGCAACAGATTGTTTTTTGAGCTCACGCT
The DNA here is from genome assembly GCF_016161935.1 of Mauremys reevesii. Taxonomy (NCBI): domain Eukaryota; kingdom Metazoa; phylum Chordata; order Testudines; family Geoemydidae; genus Mauremys; species Mauremys reevesii. The sequence goes on from NC_052626.1 coordinate 47,177,099, forward strand.
TTCAAAGGGCCAGGAGCTTCAGAGGGGTAGATGACAAGCTACAACATTAATATCTCTGCTGAGTTCAAGGGGATTCAGTTAAAGAACATCTTGGTCTCAACACTATTAAAATAAACTTTCACCTGCACCTAAACATCTTCTTTGATACAAAAACCTTTGTTAAATTGAACCAAGAGGAAAAACGAGGAGCTGTTTACACACTGCAAAGGGGAGTCCAAATAGGAAGGGACATACACATTAGCAAGAAAGGGATGCTTGCTAGCTCATCTCCTATTGTAGGCTTATAAGCATCTTCCTGAATATTCTCAAAATCTGGTCACAGTTTGCATGTGCCATAGAGAACCACTAAATTCAGGCATGCACGTGGGCAACACAAATATGTAATTTCAGTTGGACTCGACTCTGACACATCCCTTTTAAAATACTTCTATTTCCCTTTGTGCACAGGTTTGCAGTTTATTGCCTCTATCCAGGCATTACAAGACTTTCAAGGAAGACTTAATCGTCAGCAGTTAACTACCCTATTTTTTCCCCACATTATTGGGTCTTAAAGTGAGCTTCTAATCAGAAAAACGACTCTTAAAATTATATTGTTTTCATGCTCATCCTCTCTCGATAACCTACAGATCAAATTTTCTTACTTTGTAAAAATATTGTTTGATCAAGACACATTGGCGACCAAGGACAGACACAGGGATAGATTTTAAGCGGCAGGCTGCAACTTCATTAAACTTGACAGGGGAGAGGTGCAACCCACCCTGTCACCCAGACTCACAAACCCACTGGGGGTTACAGGGCTCCTACCATATAACCCCTAAATCCAGGCACACTGTTCTCAGCCTGCCCTTAGGATTCAGCTCGCTCTTCTGAATCCTTTTACACCTCCACCCCACATCTCCTTGGTGAGGAGCACAGAGGGTACTAAAAGAGGAGTACCTTAGCGAATGAAGGCCACAAGGCAGCAAAAGCCCAAGTCTTTTATTTCTCATCTTTTTAGCCTTTTAACCACACTGGAAACCTGCCACAAACTGTGGAACTAACATCCCTACAAGGTACTACAACTAATTATTAAATCCTACTCCTATTTAATCTATCATAGAATCATAGAATATTAGGGTTGGAAGAGACCTCAGGAGGTCATCTAGTCCAACCCCCTGCTCAAAGCAAGACCAGCACCAACTAAATCATCCCAATCAAGGCTTTGTCAAGCCGGGCCTTAAAAACCTCTAAGGATGGAGATTCCACCACCTCCCTAGGTAACCCATTCCAGTGCTTCACCACCCTCCTAGTGAAATAGTATTTCCTAATATCAAACCTATCTGTGCCTCTAAGATGCTGCAAGGAAGGCAACCCCCACCACCCTCAGCCTTTGCCAATTTTGCCTAAAAAAAATTCCTTTCTGGGCCCCAAAACAGGCAATCGATCAGACCCATACCATCTGCAAAACACAGCTCCAATACTACAGTTTTAAGGAGGGGCGGTGCACTGCTGAAATGGAGCAAGAAAAAGCTCCCAAGTACCTGGGCTAAGGTTTGAAGGAGTTCCCCTCTTCCCCTACCTGGCCCCTGGGTGGATAAAGTCTTTCGAGAAAGAGGAGCCACTCCAGCCACTCTCCCTCAATCCTTTCTACTGAGACTTCCCACTCACTATCTGTCCCATCAAGTTTTCCACCCATTGAGGCAAGTGGGTGGCATTTTATAATTGGGAGCAGCAGCAAGTCAAGCTGATTTCTTTCCAGCCCATCACCCTTAGTAAGTCCTTCTGAAGTCTGTGGGACTACTGATGTGCTCAGAGATAAGTACATGGTTAGGTGCATTGCTGGATCAGACCAGAGTTGTCAGCTTGCAAGATCAAGTCCCAAATGAACCATTTTGTTGATGTAGCAGGAGCCAGAATAGAATCCAGCTCACCCTCCCCTAGCAATATTACTATGAAGGACTAAATGGAATCAAATGTAGAAAAATATTTTTGCTATAACCCACAAGGTTCAAAACCATGATTTTTGTAGTACTGGAAAAGGAGAGTCCCAGCTTTCTAAGTAGATAAACAGCATTTCTTTCTAGCCTGAGAAGGCCCTTAAAATTCCAGTGATATTACATATAGAAAAGCTGTTTTGGGTCATTGTTAGAGGTTTCTAAAATGTGCTAGTTATAATTTCTCTCTATGGGGCCTCTTTAGTTGGACTCGTGGCATCAAAGCAGCCTGATTTTACAGGCAAAGGGATATGAAAAAGAGTCCTAATGCTTTTTTTTTATTTATTAATTTTGAAGACTATGGAACCAACACAACAAACAACGTAGATACATGCCTCACTTCAAACATGCAAGTTATTTCAATGAAGTGACTTGTGCTTAAAATTAGGCTCATGCTTAAAAGTTTTGTTGGATCAGGGCCAAATACAGAATAGTCTGCTCCTTACGACTAGAAATACAAGAATGTGTGGGAAAATAATACAAAGATTATACCTTATCTGGCCAACAAAGAAATTCAGTCATGGTGTTGCAAATGAGATATATTGTATAATTCCAAAGATGTCAATTTTCCACACGCCAAGAACATTTTTTTCAAGATTAACAGATTCAGTACCAGAGGTTTGTTCTACTTGAATATCAGGAAAATGAGAATTTCTAGAAAGATCACACTTATCAATACCTTCAAGAGACTGACCCTCAGCTAGGGTGACCAGATGAGAGGAAGAAAATATCAGGACACATGATGGGGGTCACCGGTGGATCAAAAAAACCAAAAAACCCAAAAAACCCAACACAGTGCGAAAAATTGCGTCCTGACCAAACATCCATTGGGCCGCGGGACAAACGCCTAAATATCAGGACAGTCCCAATTTTATCGGGACGTCTGGTCACCCTACCCTCAGCTAAATTTGTTTTAGGAGGTTTCAGACCTCTACAAATTTTGAGCCTCATCAAAATCAAGAAAGACATTTTTAGTCTCATTAAATAACTTGTAACATTACAGGATTAAATATTGCTATCACTTGAACATACATCTTATCAAAATTTGTTTTTAAAGCCTTTGGCTGTGTTTCCCATGCAAAAATATGAACAAATTAAAACTGGCCATCACTGATATTGATCCACCTTCTTTTAAACACACATTACAATTTTGTCACAATCCATTACAGAAGAGTGAGCAACTGGGTTCTACAAATCTCCCACAACACTGTAGCTCTAGAGATGTGTAACTGGAAAGCCTATTAGATACTTAATAAAGGCTCAGATTTTATATCTTCAAACAGCCCTAGCAAAGAAACAAGAGCATCTTTACTTTCTGCTACTTTTTCTAAATCTAATATACGGATGGTGGAGGCTCTGGATTTAGCCTTTGAGGCGCCAACCTCTGATGTAGTACACCATTATCTTGATCTAGACAATATTTTAAGATCAGTTCAACTATATTTAATATTGATTCTGTTCTTTATTTGTAATTAACTGATCCATGCTCATTTTTTTATGGTCGTTTGCAATTTTTGTACTTCTGAGACAAAGTTCTAAGTTTCTATCCATTTGCTTTAGTAGTTCATAGAAATACTCTATGTAATATTATCATCCTCCCGAGACATCAAAGAGCCCAAACTGTAGTAACAAGCTTTCACCTGTGCAAAGGGACACATAGCCTCAGAGGGAAAGCTCTTCAATGAGGTGTTCACCATTAGTTCTGGATTGAATATGCAAATCTAGTTAATTCTGTTTCTTTGACTTCTCAGGTGACTGATGCTTCCTTGGTGTCATTTAACCAAACAAAACAAAGGCCCAGGCCCTCAGGTGCACCAGAGTTCTACTAAATGCACATGAGGAGAGGGGTGGCAAGGGTTCAGCCCCTAGTGCAATTAGAGTACCTCAGGATTACTCTAATTCATGCCATTTTAGGACCCCCATTGCTAGAACACACTGCACTCTAGCCATGCTCCCTCAAAGCCCCAAGATGCCCCAGAGAGAGCGAGCAAAGAGCTAGTTATATCAGCTTTATGTCACCTGGGATTCACCAGCAATCAGGGAAGCCCTACTGCCCCTTAAGGACAGCTTTAGAAACATTTTTGCACTGCTCTTTATATATACAGAGTATATACAGACTGCACACTAGTATATCACAAAGGTTTTAATTTCACTTGTTTAGAAAGACACTGCATACTTCACTACTGACTTCACCACTCAGAAGCAATGAGCCCATTCTAAATTCATAACAATAAAGTCTTTAAACTGCAGCAGACCATTATGTATTAACACACACACACATTCCTGAATCTAAATTATCATTCCTGCAGATAACAAGAAATATACATTTTCTGCAGAGACAGCAATTCTCTTACTAATTAACTGAGAAAACATGGGCCAAAAAACCACCAACATTTTGCATGACAGTGTGGCCTATTTTTTTTCTTTTTATCTTCAAAGTCTGGTTCTTCTAATGTTTTTTTTTTAATCCCTTCAAATTTTCCAAGCCAGCAAGCTGAGTTATGGCATGACATATCAGATTGTATCAGTTATGTTGCATTATGTTATGTAACAATCTTAACATCCTTAAACAATATTGACACCGAGACTTTAAAAAAAGGGAAAGGAAAGCCAAACAATGTATTATTCTGAAAGGGTTATTATACACTTCTTTAGGATTTTGAAATCCTAAGTACCACGAATGGAATCTAATGGAATATTCCACCCACTGAACATGAGAGTCAGATAAGAAAATGCCTGTACTAGGGAAAGGACCTCAAATTCTGTTCTCCATTCATTGTATGCCCAGAAAACATGGAGCTCTTGAGCAAAATATGGCATCAACACCATTGCAATCTCACCTGAGTTGCATCCAGTATATCACATTTTAACAATGAGAGCTAGGGTGCTGATCCTGAGGAGTGCTGAGCCCCTGAAATTGCCACTGAAGTCAAGGGACACTGACATTAGCTGGCATCACACAGGGTTCAGGGCCTAACTCCATGAACTTCCCAACTCAACCAACCAACCAGATAAAACTTGCTCTGCATCCTCAGAAAGCCTTAAAGGACATCCTCCCCGCATCACTTGTCCAGACAGAGGAGTGTACTGGATGTCTGTGTTATCTCTAATAAGAGTAAGAGACAAGCAAACAATCATGTGATATGTAGGTATAATTCCAGCAAGGGATGTCACTGTTATTATAACCCACAAAATGAGATGCTCTATACAAATGTGTGAGTTTGCTATGCATATAGCATCACACATACAGTATAAGATAATAGCCCTTAATCTAGCATCCCCTTCCTGTATCTTGGATAGGTCCTTTGGTCCTTCCCCATGCACCTTCTTAAATCACTCACAAACAGAAATATTTGAATGTATAATCATATAGTTTTCCACTGAGGCTCTGCACTCTGGACCACACTATATCCTGCTACAGAGCATGCACATTTAGAAATTGGTAGCCCAAGTATTAGTTATCAAGCCATCAATGTGCATGGTGAAGCCTCTCTACCATGGAAAGGGTTCTAACTAACCCTTTTAAAAAGGAGGCTGGAGGCTCTGAATTAAGATTAAAAGACCAAAATACATGTGCAGTAGCCAGGCTAAACAATGATATCAGTGGACATGACAACCATGTACAAGAATCTGGAGGGTGTAAGCTCCAAGGAGGGTGAGGTTTAGGGCTATACAACAGATTGTACAGCCATGAGAAATTAAATGAAATTAAGAGAAAGCAAACATGGGCTGAATCTCAGGGAAAATTTCCTAATGTATTACACATTGAAATACTCCTCCACAGAAGTGGTGAAATCCCCAATACTAGAGACATTTAACAACTTCACAATGTCAGGGATGGATTCTAAATGATCAGGACCTGATCTAGAAGTCAACAGAAAAACTATACTGAGAGCTAGATCAGGCCCTTGATGACCATTTTTACCACTCAAACTTCTGTGGGTGGATGATGCTTATAGGTTAGATTGTATATGGCAAGTTTCAACCCAGAGTACATTAAGGGATCAGGTGTCACCGTTTAAAATGTGCACAGTTCATTCTCAAAATACTGACACCAGGCTCAGTAATAACCACAGTAATGGACACTACTATAACTAAGGCCAAATTTTCAAAAGTTTAATCTAGGCTTTATTTATGGACAGGAAAAATCACTCCTGCAATTACTTGCAAATGTAATTTTGTTTTTACAGGTGAATGTGTGGGGACAAATCATACAATTTCAATGTGTAAACTACATTTGTAGGCTATTATTTGCTCAGTTTGCATGACCAGATAGGACTAGTATGTGCAAATTTGGTCACTTGTGTACAAAAGATTCCACACACACAGAAGCCATGTCTTGAAAATTTGCCCCATAATGTTAAGTATAATTAGGCTTTCCTCCATTTATTTTCTAAATCAATAGTACACCTCTACCTCGATATAACGCTGTCCTTGGGAGCCAAACAAGCTTACTATGTTATAGGTGAAACCGCGTTATATAGACGTTTCTTTGATCCACCGGAGTGCGCAGCCCCCCCTCCCCGGAGCACTGCTTTACCGCGTTATATCTGAATTTGTGTTGTATTGGGTCGTGTTATATCAGGGTAGAGGTCTATGTGCATGTAGCAGCAATGAAGGCGCAGAAGAAAAACCAAAGTGCAAACACCATTAATAGACTTTCTAAGTCATTGTATAAAGATATAGTTTAATGCTTCACTATTCTTGGAGAAACAAATTAACCTGAGCTGTAGCTGGTGTTCATATTCTTGTTATCACAATAGAACTAAAAAACACTGCTAAAGTTAATGCCTGTCACAACTTCCATTATTACTAATGTTATTCTTACAGTCTAGAAATGTATACTGTTAGGATACAAATTCCCACCTTGTGTTACTTCTTCCCATGTAAATTCTTATCCCACAAAATGTTTTACATGTTTAGTGAAATATCAGGCTAGTTAGTTGGCAGGATGGAGTTATAAATAAGATTTGCTTTATTCCTGTAACATTAAACGATATATTTTACAAACCAAATTTGGGAGATCATTGGTCTGTGAAATACATATATCTTTTCTGGCTGTTTGAAAACAACATAATAAAGGTTTGCCATTTAAGGAACTAGTCACTGAAGGAAATTTTAACTCTTAAAGCCCTTTGGAAATGTTACAGTCTGCTGGGCTTCAATCCATTATCTAAACATTTGCAAATGTACCCATATTCATCAAATAGACCAGAACAGCTGAAGAAGAGCGTTATGGCCCACTGAATGAATGGTACATAAACTATACTGGGCATAAACCTCAAATTCCCTTCTGAACATTCATTTATTTTAAGTAAAGGAATACATAATCTAATCTGACCTAGCAGCCTCATCTCTGGTCAGGTCAGCAATGCTTGTAAATTTTCAAGATTTGATAAAGGTCGCAAAGAAAACCCAGCCCTAACTTACAGTAGCCTGACCTGTTAGTGTACTACTTCTGTTAAATAACATACATTCAAATCAAGTTTAAAATCTAAAAAAAAAAAAAACACATTCAAGTGACTAAGATGGCATTGAACTGGGGGACTAAACTGGATAAGAAGTAACATTTGTGTTTGCATTATGGAATGGGTAGGGAGAACAGACACTGGAAAAGGAGGCAATGTATGGAATCTAACAAAGGAGGAACTCTTTTTGAAGGCAAAATGACCACTGAACTCACTGGGAGTCTTGTATTTGCATAAGGAGTACAGGTTTAGGCCCTATGCAGATTTTGAAAAATAAGATGTTGAGATACAGCTACATTTATCTTTCTTGGGATTGGAAGGCTTAAATGATTATATGGCCCTCTCTTGGGTTTGGAAGTTTGCATGTAAATTTTGAACACTTTGTAATGTAGCACAACACCGTCATTAAAAAGTTGGTGCTATAGAATACACTTGAAATACTGAGGTTTTTTTTTGTCCTAATAGGATCAACTGTTTTTTTCCCCTATCTTGCAAGTTTTCAGATCTTGCTTAGTAAATTGTGAATCATAAACTGACACTCCAGAGCATAGCTGTGAAAATAACTGTGGTTCAGAGCTGCCAATAATGGCCCACTAAAGTTCCTTCCTAGCACATGGCATAAAAAACCCTTATGATGTCGCCTAACACTGTCAGCTTGTTTGGGTTTAAAAATCACAATAAAAGAGGTTGCTTTCCAGATTTTCATATGCCAAGCAGGGGTTGCTTCTTGGTGAGGTTCTCCCCTGAGAGAGAGAAGAGCATTCAAGCTATCTCATGCTGCTCACAGTCAGAGTTTGGATGATACCACTCTGGGGAAACAGACATAGTGTCAAAGTCAAGCTGCTACCAGTGGGTGTTTCTGCACACATCTACTAAGCAGTAGGAAAGTTCAAGGGAAAAATAGGGTATCATAAAGATAGCCTTTGAGAGTACATGACATCCAACGCAAGCTATTATGCAGTAGACGGTGCACTCCAAAGAACAAACAGTATGAATACAGAAAGTGAACATTTTAAATCTTTCTGGAAACCCCCTGTAAATGTAACCACCTGAGGGAGCTATTTCTTGAGAAAAAACATTTTGTGCTCCTGGGATACTTTTTGGATTTTATTTCCAATACCTGCATTCTGGATCGAGTGGAGCAATGCTTTTATCACAACTATAAAATGGTTACGAGCCAATTCCTCATATAAAACAGTCAGTAACGGTGAGGCTTTTTTTACGACAAACATGATGTCAGACAAAGGGCATCAGGACTTAGTCTTTGTACTACAGTACAAAATAACAATACATAAACACCTTTGTGAAGGCAGCTTGAAACCCCATGTTTCTATTAAAAAGCCATGTTCAATCTTCACTGTTGATAGAACAGAATAGCTAACACAGAGAACATTGTATATCAGAAAGGTCAATAGTTATTATGAGCTACAAATATATTTTTTTCCATCCTTCAGGCTGTTTAGCGCATATCACAGCATGAGCAGCTGTCTTCTTTAATACTTTTAAAATTAGAATCCCAAAGAGGAAGAAAAAATTACATTTGCAATGATTGCTCTTTGCTTTTGTAAGTTTACTTTAATACACTATTTTATATACATGAATCTACCATGCAGCCTAACCAAGGGGCAGTAACTGGTTGCTAGTATCTACTGGATTGCCAGATCTGTGTGAGTATCCTGTTATAAAATCACTTGGACACAAATTGTGTAATGGTACTGCATATATAAAGACTATATATCATACATATAGTTACTGGCATACATTGTATTTTAACCCTCCCCCCCCCCCCCCCCACACACAGTGGTTGCCTCTGAAGAATCAACATTTACCTCACTTAACACAGAGGGGAATCTGTGATATCACATTTCCCGTATATATTTAGATTATGAAAAACATGGTGGCATCTGTTGACTTTTTAATACCAATCACTACAGATATGTGGGTGCATATTTTATTATAGTGACTTCGATAGATAAAACTGGAAACATGTTTCTTTTATAGCCTCTAGTTTTCATCTATGAGAACCTTCCAAAACTATCACCTTTCAGGGAGAGATTTTCCAGGCTTATATTTCTATCCAAAGGTGAATTTTTGCGTGTCAAGTATGAACAGAAATGTTTTAGCCACTTTGAGGTATGAACAGAATGGATGGAAAATACTCTATTAAAAAACAAATTTTTTTACAACATTTTTGAACAGTTCTACAATCATGGTTGGGGGATAAAAAGATTAATTTTGTCACAGAAATTGTACTAATTGAAGACAAGTGCATTTTCATCCCTAGTTTTAGTGGCAAGCTTATATTGTACACAGTTAAGTACAGAAGCACTATGAACATATGTGTGGTTAGCTTAGCTGCACTGTGAAAGTGTAGTGAGGATACACAGGGTAAGGAGGGCTGCTGCTAATTTTGAAAAGTGAGGAGGAAGCCCTATTCTGATATACCTCAGGAATTGCTTTCCTCAGCTTCTAAAGTTCAGATAGGGTCTTTCTTCTGTGGACCTTCAAAGATACACAAGAGACATTCTCCTTACTGGGGAGCTACTAAGTTTCATGGAATAAGGCATTCCATTGGTCTCTGGGTCAAAAAGTTAAAGATTATGGAATTTACATGTGGTATCACCAGAGTTTTGAAGGCCTGGAGAATGAAGAACCTTCTTATGTTTTTTCTTTTTTTCCTTGACAAATAACCTAAGTATATAAAATACATGCTTAGAGAACATGGATGTTCTGTGGTTAAGCGCTCAGAAGTCAGAAAAAAACCAAAATTATTGTTTCATGTGCCCTTATCTCTGCCCCCCATATGTGTATACATCATGATATGATCTTTAGTTACATAATCACAGACTGTTAAATAATAAACTATCACACAGCGCAGGAAATACAAAGGAGATTCTTTAGTCATGCTGATGGACCTAGTTCTCTACCTCATAAATTAACAAAATACATTCTTGTGTTATGTACAGTTCCCACACAGCGTTTCCCTAAATGTGAGTTTAGGACTAAGCATCATAGACATGATTGCAAATGACATAGTCATGACCTAATCCAATTTCACTCCATTTTTTGGGAAAGTCATGCAATAAATCCATAAAGCCAGGAAACAGGTCACTTCATATGCTCAGGCAAACTATAACTGTCCTGTCAAGAAAACAACGTGGCTATCACAGACTGTTATTTTTAAAGAAAATAGAATAGTGTAAGAAATCCCAAAAAACAAATAGACTAGCTGTATTTTTTTCAAACTAGGTTATTGTGTAAAATATCTTGGGGATAGAAAAGTTTCTTGGAGTGTGAAATAATACCCAGAGTTTTGAGCTTCAAGCATTATTTCAGAATCTCTGTAACTTTTCTATCCCCTCAAGAAGCATTGCACAATTATTACTCTTCATTTATTATACAGACACTCATTCACGCACATTATCATTTCTAGCTTTATTTATTTAGACAGGGATTTTCAAAGGTGTTTCAAAGGGAGCGAGGCACCCAAATCCCACTGAAATTCAAGAAGAGTTGGGAGCTAAGTCCCTCAGACTCCTTTTAAAATGTCAGACTTAATGATTTAGGAAACAAATATCCAAAGCTAACACTAACGGACTGCATCCATACATTATTCCTGAAAAACCACCCATCTAAATTATTTGGTAAAGAAATACGTCAAATGAGCTGGCCTTTTTTTGTTCACTGTAAGTTTAAAAGATTTTTGACAGACGCAATCAGAATCTGTCATATTCCACAGGAAACAGAGGCCTTTTAAAAATTAGCCTACAGTGCAGGTATTTTGGCAGATTTTATCACATGGATTGCATGGTAAATACTTTACTAGAGAAAATCTACTTCCCCTCCCTATTTGCTGCTCTCTAACAAGGGGAATTAGTGACCTCCTTTCCCCACAATTCCTCTTCAATTCAAGCTTCAGGAAAAACTGAGCTAACCCAAGATAATATGCAAAGGATGATCAATAATAATCTCTTTCCCCACTTTTTGCCAATCCATTTTTCTCACCCTTTTGCTTGCAAACAGAGTGACTGAGGGAGAAATCATTTGGACACAGTCAGAACACAGTATGTTTTGTGAAACGTCTGTAATACAATATTTGTGGGGTTTGTCATATTTATAGTTTTCCCAACATTGTATTTTTCACCACACAGGAGCTTGCACTGTTTTTCTCCACCTCTGAATCTGAAGATCACCCCATGGATTAGCAAATGATTGAGGATTCTCTCTTAAAAGACTCTTTAAAAAACTGTCAGAATCAGCCTGAGACAAAGATTTATTATGAACTATTTAAAGGGCTTAATATATGTATCCCCAAAGAGCCCTTGGAGCAAACTAAAAAGGAAGAGTGGAATTCTTAAAGAATGGGAAAAATTCTCCAATGTCCCACTTTCTTCACACTATGATTACTATTTACTCAAAGGATAAAATGCCTAACCTGTCACATGAAGTCTTCAGGAGCCACATTACTGCTGATGTACAGTTAAAAAAAAACAACAACCCAAAACAATGAAGCTCGACAGTAATGTGCCTAAGAAAGGCAGCTGTAATTTACTTTCTAACCTGTTCACTAACACACTAATGTGGATACATCTTGTAGAAAGAACTGATCTCCTGACCCACAAAGCAATCAAACAACTGCCAGAGTGTTTTCTGTCATACAAGCTGTGACCATTACCTTAATTATACGTTGCCGTATAACAAACCTTCCCTAATGAGCATCTATTCTCCCTCCATGTGCCAGCTCACCTTTCTGTCCTTGAAAAGTACCATTGCAGCTGATTTCAATTTGAATTTTTAAAAGCATAGTTGCAAGTATTGCTTCTAACAGGTGATAAATAGAACCTTATTTGCTTTATAAGGATGCCAAGATATAATTAAAATTACAGGCTTGCACTAAAAGGAGAGACTTGGAAAGAATCATACCATATTGAAGGTAAATTTGCAGTGGGCCAAGACCTTTGGGGTTTTTTTTGTACATAGGTCTCATAATTGTTCCTCTTTTACATTGACATTTTCACCACTGAAGCCTAAAAATACAAGTAGTAAATGTTCCCATAATTTGCACAATTTCTTTACCAATCCTCCCTGATATCCAAAGCAAATGGATTACATTTCTTCTTCCCTCCTGGCTTTTGTTTCTTTTGCCAGCATTTCTCTGCACAACAATCCAACTGTCAAACTGAAACATTTTGGATAGTTCCATTATTATTATAGTTTACATAGCAAACATGTTGCTTCACAAACAGACAATTTCCCTGACCCAGGAAATTACGATCTAACTCAGACACACATAATACTAGGCCAGAAAAATGAGGTAAAGGTTTCTTTTTTGTCCCTCTATATTTTCTTTTTTTGACCCCAGGACTAGAGTCACTGTGGCATTGTTAGTTAACGGCTTTATGACTCTTAGATTTCATCTGTCTAAGGACGTTCTCATACCTAAATTTTGCAATTCAGTGAGTTTCTTTTTCCCTCTGTATGCAGTTAGATCACATATTCAGTTTTACCAAGTTGGGGTATTATACAACAGAAAGTAAATTATCCCTAAATTAATAGGTGGAAATGCATGTTCACGGTTGGAAGTTTATTAGAGAAAATTAAATCAAATACTTTATTAGGTAAAGGTATGTTCATATGGCAGATGGCCACTAGAAATTATTGATAGCCACACTATTTCTGATAAATACATGTTTTAAATGAGACTGGACCATCTAATTGTGCACACAGCTAGACTGTGTGTAAACCACATATTCCTATCATTGTTGTCCTCATCTTCACTCACCCTCTACTGATTTCTTACATCTGCTTGTTACATATTACCTTAGTTTGGATTGTAAGCTCTTTGGGACAGAAACTGGTTCTTATGATGCGTTCACACACTGGAGCCTAATCCTGCTTGGAGCCTGGAGGAGCTTCTTTAATACAAATACCAACATAAACACCTGGAATGTTTTTTCCTTCCTCCCACATTTATGGTGGTACTTGTGTCTCCTTTGTCAGGAAGCAGACTGAGTTGCAGAGTTGAAAAAAATAGGTTGATGGTAGCGTACTGGTACTTTCCACTGACCATAGCCCCAGTCAGTGATATAAGAGTACTGCTCAGGCTGATCCTAATAGAGTAGATCAAAAATTGGAATTTCTGTCCCAGAATTTTCAGCCTGAATTGCGTCTAAAAGTCAAAATCTTGATACTTTTCATGGAATGAAAAGTTCTGAAAAAAACTTGCTTCAGAAATTTGCAAACATTTCATTCTGAGTCAGTTCAACATTCATCAACAGCTGCCTAATGTGTCACAGACCCTCACAGGAGTTGTAGCTCAAGTGCCTCATCCCCTCACTCCTCCCTTTTGGGCCAGGTTCCATGGCATCTCCCATGATGCATTATGGACTCCCTTCTGACCAAGCCACCTGGTGTATCATGGGAGATGTAGTTGAGCCATGGAAAATTCTTGGCCAGCTCTGGATCTTAACTGATCAGGTCTGTTGTGGAAGCACAGTGACTGATTCTGTGTTCTCACTTACTCGTCTTAGGCAGAACTAATGGAGCTATAATAATCAAGAGCATGCCTTTTATTCTCTAACAGTAAAACAAACAGCTCTGAGCAGATTGGTGGCATAGGAACAATCAACTGCACCTGCCAAAAAACACAGAGAATCCAGCTCGATGTGGAAGAAACCTTCTGAGAAATGTGCCCACCTCAAAGTCAGAAATATGAACATAGTCTCTCACAAAGCGGATATGAGGACTATTGAGGACAGACTTGCCAAGACGCGCACTCTCTTTCTTGCTCAAGGAGGAAGAAAGAAAAGCAGTGAGGAGGGATGGAAAGAACCAAATGGCCAAGGAGATGGAAAAGGCTATTAAGGCCACTAAGCAGTCTCTGAGTGAGACATGAAGTCCTGTCATTAACTAGAAACTGGTTAAGAGGCAGAAAACACAGAGTAAGAAAAAATGCTCACTCTCAACATGGAAAGAGAATCTTTATTAAGACAAATGTGCATAAGAACGTAAGAATGGCAGTACTGGGTCAGACCATAGGTCCATCTAGCCCAGTATCCTGTCTTCTGACAATGGCCAATGCCAGGTGCTTCAACTGAATGTACAGAACAGGTAATCATCAAGTGATCCATCGCCTATCACCCATTCCCAGATTGTGCAATGTTGTACAACATTTTATTAATAAAAGAGTAAGTGGCAAGACAGAAAAATTTGCAGCTAACAAAATTATTTAAGTTAGTTAAGGAAAGAGGATTATGAGGAACTTGAGAGAGACCTGTAAAAGCAAAACAATTGAACAATACAATGGCAAATGAAACTGAGTATAGACAAGTGCAAGATAATGCACTTTGGAAGGAACTATTTGAACTGCTCATTCACAGTTATGGGTTTTGTAACTGTAGGCAGGCAGTAGAAAGACTTGTGGACTACTCAATGAAAACATCTGCTTGATGTGTAATGCTGGCCAAAAGAGCTAACTAGATGTTATGATGTGTTAAGAACAGGATAAAGAGTAATAATTAATATATTATAAAGCCATTATTTAAATTAATTGTACATGCTTCACCTTGAATATTGTGTTCATTTCTAGTCTTCCTGTATTAAAAAAGGAAATAGCAGAAATAGTAAAGGTCCAGAGAAGGACAATGAAAATGATTAGAGACCTGGAAAGGCTTCTGTAGGAGCAAGATTAAAAAGATTAGGACTGTTTAGTTTAGAAAGGAGATTAATTAGAGGTGACATGATAGAGATATATAAATTAATGAATGGTATACAAAAGGTAAGTCTCATAATATAAGAACAAGGGGACACCCAATGAAATTGAAAGGAATCACACTTAAAGCTGAACAAAGGAAAATGATAAAAGGAAATTTTTTTTACACAACATGTAATTAACCTGTGCAGTTCACTACTGTAAGATATTACTGAGAAAAAAACTCAGTAGGATTCAGGGGGTGGGGCAGATTAGGAATGTCTGAGGATTATAAGAATACCCACAGTTCACTATCTAGGATAAAAATGGACATGGGATATCAACTCTCATGCTTCAAGACATGAGCTAGGAACTGACTGCCAGAGGTAAGGAATGTTATTGTACAATTATCCATTATGGGGATTTTACTTCCTCCTCTGAAGCATCTGATACAAGTCACTCTTGCAGACAGGACACTGTATTGGATGGGCCACTGTCTGATCTGACACATGAATTCTCATGTTCCCCTTCCACCCAACACCTCGGAGTAGGAGAGCCCTCCCATCTATCTATTCATCCATTGCCATGTTGAAAGTCCCCATCACTGTGGTTTCTAGGTGGTCTATATGGGTTTGTAATGGAGTGTTTACCTCACACAGGTTACAAAAGGGCAATATGAGCCCAAGATGCCAATTAATCAGCCTAGATGCACCTGCAAGAGGAGCCAGAACTACTTAGAAATAAAGGCCAGCTGCGGGGAGAGTACGGTGTTTATGTCCATGAAGAGCTGAGAAAACCCACTTGGGGAGGAGACCCACAGGAGAGAAGGCAGGAAGTGCCCTCTCTCTGGGCAACACCACCAAAAGAAGCTTGAGAGGGAAAAAGGGGAAAATGATCGGACAGACTTCTTCAGAGGTGATCTGGAAACCCGACTGAGAACGGAGCTCTGGTGGGCTGGAGGTTGAGTAAGGGCAGAAGTGTGCCAGCCACTGGATCAGGGATTGATCAAACTAGGGAGGAGAAGAAGGAGCAGCAACAGAGGCACGTCTGTGCTGAGGACTGCCTGTTGAGCCCAGTCAGGCTGGAGATTTGCTTTGTTATACACTTTTTGTTGGACTTTGGTAAAGAATTCTGCAACCCCAGAAGGGGCTGGATGCTGCGAAGTTTCAGGCCAGTGGGTTGAGAGGGAGAAAGGGGAGAATAGGCCAAAGTAGGCAAAAGGTGGGGAAACTGAGGCAAAAGGTTCCACAACACCACTTCCAGCCAGCAGGGGGAGTATTGGGACACCAAGTTTGCCACAAGGTTACAGAAAAGAGTGGAGTCTGTCCAGAAGGAACATGTAACTTACAAACCTCTTCTTTCGTTTAATTGTTGGCTTTCAATTTAGAGTGCTCTACTGTATTTTCTTCAGAAGAGAAAAGCTGCAACAGCCTCCATCATATACTCCAATGACCACCTAGTCCTTAGGACCAAACGAAATACCTCAACTAGCCTCAATAAGACCCCATGAAAAGATGTGCCCTATAGTTGAACAAATTCAAACTGTTTTGGACTAAGGGAGGGGAGTAAATTCCAAAGCTGTGGGGATTTGTGGCCAACACTGTGCCAGCAGCTCCACAGCTGATATATGAAGACAGCTTCAAGCACCTTCAGCTCAAGGCTTTATAAGTCAAGATCATCACTTAAACACCACCCGGAAACCGGTAGGCAGCCAACATAGATATATGCTCATAGTGAGATACACCTGATAACAAGTGGGGCGGTGCATTCTGCACCAACTTGAGTTCTAGAATGGATTTCAGATGTAGCTGTATGTAGAGTGCATTGCGACCATCTCGTCTTCAGGCAAATAAAGACATGAATCACATCAACATATGAAAGAATAGGTCGCAACCTCCCAGGCAGAAGGAAATTAAAAACCCTGTTTGAAGTTTAAACAGTTTCTCAATTTACGAACACCAGTTATAAAAGGTGGACAAAAACCTTTAAAGGTGCAGCTATAATATGCCCTTTTGGTAATATATTTTACCACTTCTTCCTCCAACCCCCCAACTTCATCTTTGTTTTATCTGGATTGAGCCTCAGCCAGGTCGCTCTCATCTGCTCTCATCCATTCTTGTATCTTAACCAGACACCATTGGAGCTGGAAACTGAAGATCCTTCTAAAAGCCTCAGAAACATATTACAAATGAGACCACTTTATGGGAAGAAAAGCAATTGCTCATCTACCATCTGGAATCTCCTCAAGAGATAATAAAGCTACTTGAGAGCAGACTTGTCCACTCCCTTCAAGAACTGTAGACACATCATCAACATCTCATAATCATTGGTATAAAAGTCAGCTGATAGATTGAATATCAGCAACATGGATATCTCGGATGAAATCCTGGCCTTACTTAAATCAATAGCAAAACTCCCAATGCCTTCAATGGAGTCAAGACGTCACCCTTGGTCTCCATCAATTGCTAGAAGGAGATTACCAGACAATGTCTGGATCCCAGGACAGTTCTGGGTTGCTGTGAGGTACACCAGAAATATCACCAATGACAAGATTGCAATCCTAGCAACCGGCTTACCTCAATTAACATTCTGAAGGCTATGTTTGCAAATAAAAGGGCTAGAACTTGACATTTTAAAACAAACAAACAAAAAAAGCTGTGATTAGCCTGATGTTGACTGGAGGAGGGAGGCCGTGGCTGCACATTTTATGGGACCTTGTGGCCAGTTTTACCTTTTAATCTTTTTACTTTTTAATCCCCACTAAAAGGTTTAGGAATGCTTGTGTATCATATGAGCTTTCTACAGCAGGGCACGTAAAATGACATGGTCTTTTGGGAACTCATAAAAATTATCAATGTCATCTTGTCCACCACTAATCAATGCAGAATTGTTCACCTATATTGTATCCTAAAGCACTTTCCCGTCTTGTTTCAAATTATTCAAGCAATGGGACGGCATCTTCTAAGAGCCAAAGGCTTTATGTGGAAGAATATCAGTCAAACGATGATTAACAAATTAAATTATTGTTTTCAAGGAAGGTATAGTACAGTCCTAGCATATTACACATTGCTTTCAGAATAGTTTCTCTGTCGGATGACATTCTGTACATTAAAAATATCATTAACATTAATATAATTTTATCCTGATACATTTTAATGTGCACGTACAAGATAATAAGGGAAGATTAATATACTACACATGCCAGTATTCTCTACAACAATAAATGTGTGCCTTGTTAAAAATAAAGAGAGTTACTAATTGTGAAGTGATTGTTTTTTGTTGAAATATTCCCAATGCATACTTATACACAGAGGTATCTGAATATGAGCTGTAATTTCTTTTTTAAAAGTGGAAAGATGGGGTTTTTTTGTTTTGTTTTCAACAGAAGTCCAGCTCAACAGAAGTTTCCCTTGTACTGTCTTATGGCTTAAACATAACACAGCTCATTATGCAGTTCAGGCTTCTACGGAACAATTTGTTCCCACTTCAACTGGCTTCATTTCAGAATGACATAGAGTAAGTTGTATTTGTCTTTCACAGTACAAAGAAAATGCATGTTTCTAATATAGTAACTATATATTTTTTTAAAAATCTACTTGAATATGACTGTTTTATACACCAAAAATCTACCAACTGGATTAGGTCAGTGCACTATTAGTAGTGATGAGACAGAAAAGAATATGATAGTGAGTCCTTAATAGAATCAGACTTTAGCATGATGATAATGACTTCCTTATCATATTAGTAATTTTTGCATTCTGTTAGCAAATTTTGCTTTTGCTAACATGATACAAAAGTTGTTAATATAATGAGTCTCACTGTATTAGCAACTTTCTATCATATTAACAAAGATTAAATTTGCTAATGTAATATGACAGTCTCTAACATAAGATTAGTACAAACAGAGACCAGAATCTCAGTAGACATTCTAAAGCTAATGCTGAACATGTAAGTAATACCTTATTTATTTTTCTTTGTTAACTATATGGTGAATGTGTGAAATGCCACATCCATCCTCGCTCAGTAAATATTCTCTAGGAAAGTCTATTTTATAGGACACAATCTCAGCCACAAGACAGTGATTAACTTTTGATGCAAAATCATGAACTACCAACTTTCATCATTAGAAGATAAGTGATTCATCCAAATGGATCAGCTGATATTTATACATGAAGATACGTATTCATAAAAATTGACGTTATCATCATTGCTAATTAATTTCTATAGAACCTTTCGTGATGAGTATAATGGCGCTTTAAAAAATCTTACAAACAGATACAAAATACAGTAATGCAACTCACAATCTACATTGCTTGGGAGATCCTCCAAAAGACGCTTCACAAGCCAGGGATAGTTACTTGAGAACAACATCACAACTAAACAAATCCAGTAATGTAAAAAATGGTGAAGGAGAATGAACACTGACTTCAGCAAAGGTGGCTAGAACTGCTCACCCAACCATGAGGCTACCCTTTGTCCTGAATTGCAAACCTCAAAGTCAAAATGGCTCCCCAGACCTGGACAAGTGACTTGGAAAATAAGCCATGTTCCACCCCAGTAGAGAAGGTTAGAGCCAGGGCTGAGACAGATTCCAGAAAGCCTCTGCAGGGAAGCTTCTCAGTATCAGCTACACAGTGAGTCCCACAATTCTGGGAGATATATACCCACATTTATATACTGCCCATGTACAAACAGCCAAATAAATTTACCTCCTGGCAAAGTCTACATACATCCCAAAGCTGCAATATAACATACTGGAACATGTGGAAACCCGAGCACTATTCTGGCTTCACCCAAACAGAAGTGAAAACACAATGGTTAGTCAACATAAAAACAGTTTACATTCAGTAACTGAACATCAATATAATATCCCCAGGATAAGAGCCAGTCACTGGCCCTGAGCCTTGCCCCTGCATATGGGTGGATGGCATGGAAAACCATGCTACAGCAGGAGGAGAGTGGGAATGGCCTTTTGTTCCTTCCCCAAATTTGGCCTGTACCCATCCCTCACCAAATCAAGCCCCGGTGTGATTTGAATCTGTGTGGAGGACGGCTGTGAGGTGGGCCGAGGGAGCACTGCTGAGATGAATAAACCAAACATCCAGCAAATGAACTAGAGAACTAACAAAATACGATATGCTTTATGTTTTGATTTGCATGAAAGCAAGAGAATCAGCAATGTGGACATTAGAGATGAAGAAGTTCTAGGAAACAGGAATCTTGTGAGTCACAAAGTTGTATAATGAATAGTAAAGTGTAGGTATTGTGATCAAGTCTGAAAATAAAAGAAAGGGATGAAGATGAACACAGACATCAAACAAGTTTGGATTCATAGCTTTATGCTAATATATAAATCAGTTTTAGTACAAACAGTGCACTGAACTGAACTGAAGTAAAACCAAACTTTGTGCTAATGTGTTTTTCAGTTCATGCTGCTAAAATATCAAAAGCAACAATCACTAGTTTTCTATTTCTTTTTCTTTAGTTCTAAGGATCTGATTTCTGTGAAGAATTAACAATTGCTTAAGTAGAAGGCAATTTCTCACCACCTTTAAGAGAAGACATATAAATGAGTAGGGGGACCAGATATCCCGATTTTACAGGGAAAGTCCTGATATTTGGCACCTATATATATATATAGGCACCTATTACCCTCCACCCTCTGTCCCGATTTTTCATACTTGCTGTCTGGTGAACCTATAAATGAGGCCTTGACCACTTACATTATGAAAGGTATATGGCACATTTTGCCAGAGTAGTTCCAGATTTCTAGAGCTAATTTCAGACTCTGGAACCCCTACTCCCAGCCATCCACCGGACCTTCCTCATTCCCCTGTTGTCCAGTAAAAGTTCTTCCCCCATTAAAGGCAGTAAGAAGGTATTTTTGAAAATCTTTGCCAGTACGGTCCCTTACTTGGTAATAATGTAATAATTAAATGGTCTCAAAAAGCTCCTTTAAAAGAACATTTCATTACACTATTTTTTTATGTTTGTAATCCACTGCACTCCTGAGTGCCAGCATTTTTGCTAGGCTACCCTTATGCCAGAGGGCATGTGGGACACATGGGAAAGGAAAGGAGCTCAATTTAGTTTTTTTTCTACATACTTTATATTAAAATAAAATTGGTTCACTCATTCATTTCTTAGCCATATAGTTCCATTTTGTCCTTCAGAGTTGGAGCCTATGTTGTGGTGGGTTCAGAGTTGCTCTGCCCTAACAGCAGACAAAGGAAGAATTCTGGAAACCAACTGCAATAATTCGACACCCACACAAACTTCATAGTTAGTAGGGGTAGAGCGCCAGCCTTTCTGATCCAAAAGCACTTGCACCAAAAGAGAATCTCTGCCAGGTGCGGTAGCATCACAGGTTGTTTCAGCTGTAGGCCAGCCACTTCAAGACAGCAGTCACATACAGTGAGCGGATCTTGTTAACAACTGATGTAACGGGCTGCATAGAGGAAGCCATTTGCACTGTCTAACAAGTTGTTTATTGGTGCTCCAAAATCCAGGAACTACGCTTCACATTTGCATGCATCATCTGCTGGGAACCTTAACTACTTAAATATGAAGACAGAGCTCTCTCAGAACAGCCCCAGCATTCCATCAGGGAAAGGCTAGTGTTGCCTACATGCACACACACTAGTCAGTACTTTACACATTTCTCTCAATTAGGAAACTCTTGTCCTATAGCGTATGAGGTTCACAGGAGGTCCTCAATAGCTGCGTGCCAATTTAGAGACAATCTGAGGATGGATGCATACAGACATCACAGTTGTCATTTAAGCCTCAAACATACAGCATAAAAGAAGAGAACCCAGGATCTTCAGCTCCAAAAATGCAGAGCTCTGCTACAGAGGGGGAAAAAAATCTCCAATAGCCATATCAGACACCTAAGTCTGATTCTGTCCAGAAGAGGACAGAATATACACATTACCCAGTACATTATATTTCCACATTTAGTTCTTTAGCATTCTGATACTTAATACTTCTCACCCAGTAGTGCACAACAGAAATGGATATGGAAGTGTTGGAACCAGAAAGAGATGCATAAGGGATGAGTGTGACATGGGAATCTGGGAGAAAAGAAGAACCACACAGGTTTAGAAGGGAAGTACAGCATGGGGAAAGGAGTCAAGGGACATTGTGCAGGCTCATAGGGTAGATGAGCACCTCTATAGGGTGTAGTTTCTGTACAGGACTTCTGGGTCAGTGCTTCTGTACAAAAGGCATTGCATTATGATCCTATCCTCAGAGAACATGTTCTTCATTGGTGTCATATCCAGTATGATAAAGGTAAGATTTGATTTCTGTCCTTGTCAGATTAGTTTGCTTAGTTCCTGATGAAAACATAAGACAAGCCCTGCAAAATTATTTTTGGGGATTTTCTTCTCAGCATCTTTTTTCCCCACTGCCACATCTAATCTCTTTATCTATAGTTCAATTACTGATTTATATCCATTGGAATGCTGGATACAGATCCCATAAGTGATATATGGTTGTTTTCTATTTGTTATATTTTATAAATAATGTATACTGAACATATACTCTGAATTATGTACAACAGCATAACAAATTCTTAAATAGGCTCCCAGGAAGATATAATGTGTATGGACCTTCCAGAAAAGAAAAAGTTTGATAATTCTTTAACAAAGAGTAGAAACAAAACAAAATTTGCTTCTATTGTGGGATAATAGAAAGAACATGAACACAATGTTGTCCTTATTCTGTAGTTTTCAGGTTACCAAGACAGTGTAACAACTAGAGCTGGGTGAATTTTTTTGGACAAATAACTTATTTGCCAAAAAATGCAGTTTGCGTCAACCTGAAGCTATTTGTAAATTTAACATGAATTTGGCTGAGTAGTTTAGGCCAAAAAAAAAAAAATCCTGATAACAGCCTCTCATCATTTTTGCTCAGTGGCTGGAACATTCACCTGGGGTGCAGGAGACCTGGGCTGTGACAGACCTGAGTTCAATTCCTCCCTCTGCCTGATGCGGATTTGAACAGGGGTCTCCAATATTGCACCTTTGCCATTATGAGTGACAATGAATTGTCATGGGGACAGGGAAAGACTGTGAGAATGACTCTATAGCTTAGTGCTTAAGGCACTCACCTAGAATGTGGGAGACCCAAGCTCAAGTCTATGTCAAATACATATTTATACACAGTTGAACTGTTTCAAAAGGGGAAACGGAGGAAAACCCATACCACACTTTGTCATAGCCTAGTGGCACGGGTGCTCTCTTGCAATGAGAGAGACTCAAGTTAAAATCCCTTCTCCATTTCAGGCCGAGGGGGACATTTTGAACCTTGATCTATCACACCCTAGATGAATGCTGTAGCCATTGGGAGGGCCACTGCCAAACCAATTTGGGGTTGATTTGTTCAACCCAAAAGAGATTTTTTCAATTTGCCAAATTCTTTTGCAATTTTGAGGTTTGTTTGGATCTATCTGAATTTTTCAAAACTGCCAATGCACCACAATATTAGTTATTTGTCCAGCTCTAGTAACCAAATATTTCTGGTATTTGAAATAAAAATACCAAGAAAGTTACATAAAACTTTCATGAAAGTTATGTGTCCTTAATAAAAATGTCTTTGAACTGCAAATAAGTTTGCTAATCTGTTCAGTAAAGAAAGAACTGCAAAACGATCTTCATCTATTTCTTTTCCTCTTCATGTGTTTATCTGTCTTGTTGCAGTTTCCAGCAGAGCAGATGTGCTATGATAGAAACAGCAGCTAAAGTATTGGTTTCACATATAGAAACAACAAGCAAATAAAATAAGTGTGACTCATCCTGAATTACATTAAACAAAATGGAAGAATGACCAAAAAAAATCTGACGGATTTTAATTGTTAATTACATTGAAATTCATTTGTTAAAAAGTGTTTTCAGAAGTTAACTCACTAGATTCATACTCTAATATTTGCCAAACAAACATTAAATACTGGGGTGAAAGTTTGGTCCCACTGAAGACAAGCGGAGTTTTGCCATTGACTTCAATGGGGTCAGGATTTCATCCTGTCTTTTTATTTGGCAACACTGTCAATACTTTCTAAACAATACAATCACCAAACGAATACCCATTTTTATCTTCTCTTTTTTTATATATCTTGTAGAGCTGTAAATAATCTAACACAATAAAGCCTTCAATCATTAATTATCACCCAATAATCAGCTTCAAAACCCAAGGCTTGAAGTATGAGTTATTAGTCATATAGTGCTAACTGAAACACCCTTTACTTTAATATAAGCAGCTACTCTGCTCTTGACCTATTAAAACTTTGTTTGCCATTATACTTGCCAGTGAACTAGTCATGCAGAAAGGTGTTGAGGAAATGAGCCAGTGCGTTCCCCAGGTGATATAAATGCTTTATCAAACTGCTCCCTGCCTTGTTATGTAAACTATACCAGCTACCGTTCATTTTAAACAGAGAGATAAACAGATCTAATATGCTTCAGGGCATCATGCTTTATGCATGAACTGCTTTTTATTTTTATATTAAAGATTTTCTTGACACAACCCTTTGCAATGTAGCAAAGCAGCAATATAACGTCTTAACTACAGCCACTGCAGCACCTGCAAGTTCAAAGTAGTGAGGCTGATAGTCCCTGATCAGATAGTCCCATGCTAACCTTTTAAATTAATTCTTAATAAACAATTAATTTTTAGTGAAATACCTCTTGTAATGAGAAAGTCTCTTTCAAAAGATAAATGAAGTAATCCACAAAGACTGAATTTATAAAATAAAAACAGCATATCCATCTATTTACAATATTTAGCTACTCAGTCTTTGCCTTCAGTTGTCTAATCTTTCACTTGCTTTTCTTATTTATAACAGTTTTCTATTTGGAGTGATATCAAATAGAATATTTGTAATCCTTTTATGAATAATCTCCAATTTATTTTTATATCTATAGAACTAAATTCTACTCTCAGTTTTGTGGGTATAAATTTAGTATCAACAATTTCAGTGCAGCTACTCCATTCTTACACACATGGGTTGGGGGGGGAGCAGAATTTGGTCAGCAGTTTCAAATTAGCAACATATAAATGTGAAAAAGCACAGATTCAGGCCCTGATTATGAAAACTGAATCTAGGAAAGACCCCACTCCCCAAAGATCCAATGGCAGAATTGTGGGATCTTACCTTGTAAAATTAATAAAAATGCTATTGTTGTGCAAATATTATTTTGTACTTGGTTTAGTACCAAATAATTTCTTATGAACTTGTAAATTTAGTGAAAACTATATTCTTACAGCTATATAAGACTAAGAGAAAAAAAGCAGTATATGTGTGCATGCCACATATACACATATTTATTTATATCTATATTTATTTAGTCCTGCTTAGTGCAAATCCCACTAATTCCACTAGTGCGATTCCTTAATTATGGAATTGTTACTGACACCTCAGTTATCTAGACAGACAGACAAGGACAGATTTATGTGTGTGTTTTTATATATAGCTGTTCCTATATATGGGCGTGAACACACATTTGTCTAATTGAACAGTTTTTTGTCTGTTTTATTATATTGCTAATTTTCAGTAGCTTTTCCAGTACGCAGTTCATTACAAATCATAGTCAGGTCAAAATGGTTTATGGAATATTATTTCTACTAGAGACAACATAACAAGAGCAATTACTTTAACCCTGATAAGAATCATAGGTTTACTGTGTTTGTTTAGGTTATGATTTCTGTTCTGGAAACACTTTACTATTTGGCAGAACTCCTACTTCCAACATATACACAGACACTCACAAACACAGCACAAATGAGCATGATTCTAATGCTGAAGGTCTCAGATTGGCAATTGGCAGCTAGACAACACAACATACTTCACTAAAAGGTTTGTTTGTTTAGTATTCATAATGCAATGTTTACTACAGGACACATTTCCTGGACAGAGGCCACTTATACCTAACTTCACGCCCAATCCAAATACAAAAAATAATGAAATTTAACCAACCATCCGTAAGTCTGGACTGAATTATAACTTTTTAATTTAGTCAAGTAAAGAATTATTACAGTAGGACTCTAGGGCAGGAATGTGTTAATAAAATCACTCCCTGCCTTTTCATTTAAAATAATCCCCCAGAGCTGATTAAATGAAATATCACTTGTTTAATAACTGACAGAACATTATTTTTAAGCAGAAATGTTTTGCATATCTTCCCTTCCTATTTTTAATTCCAGGCACAAAGCATTGAAGGCACTGACATCACACAAAGGGAGTAGAGTTTAGCACTTGGATATAGTTTGTCCTGTCATAGTGGCATCTATAATTTAGTGTGAAGCAGTGAGGTAGATAGAGCATTATCATTAGAAATCATCCTGAACAGGGATATAAAACACAGTTGCAATAACACTTGTCAGAAAGGTGACTGCAGTCAAAACTAATATCCAGGAGTTTCAAGACAAATGCTGACACTGCAGCCATTTTACAAAGACTATTATTGCTTAATTCCCCCCCTACTCCCAAAAAACCAAACCAAACTGTGAACCTTCCCAGGAGTGAACAAGTTAGCATGAAGTTTGTATCTGGGGTGTCATAAACTTTCTGAGATTTACAGTAAGTAAAGCCCTTCTTTACCTGAATAAAGTATTTTATGTTGCTTCAGAGAATGAATCAAATAGTCTTGCCGACTTAATGACTTAAAGCTATTCTGAATTTCCCCCCTTGTTATCTGGAATATATGAGCAGAGTCCTTAAAACTGGTCATTAGCTGTGCTACTTATTGGTTCAATCCTCCCCCCAACTTGTAGTGTTCATCAGCCAGAAATTATCTATTGCCAGTCTTTACATTAAGAACAGTGTCTTTGGCTTAGAATAAAGGTGTAATTTAACAGCACTGTATTGCTGACTTCATAAACTGTGAAGCCACAGGGAACACCCCAAATCTGAATTATAGCTTGGGTACTTTACTTGAACATAGGTATAGAATTTTTGTTGTGTTTGCTTATTTAACAGTGATAATGAATATCTCAATATAAAATAAAACAGAAAAGTAATTCTGAATGTAAAGAAGCCTATTCTGACTTTTTTACAGCAAGATACACACATACACACACCTCAATTTCTTTGTGCACATTCTGCAGGGCAGGAGAGAAGTGCTGCCTGTATGGATTTCTTATACAGAATCTCTTCTGATCTATGCACCATCTCACTTTTTGAGGTGGTCCCTACAGACATACTGGAAGACTAGTGTAGTGAAATTTACACTGGGCTATACCTGTTCTTTGGATAGAAGACTTCACTCTCCAGCACCAGCAATCTGATGCCTTTCAATGGCAACCATCACTTTGCCTCAATTTCCTCATCTGTAAAATGAGGATAATGATACTTATCTCCTTTTAAAAGAGCTTTGAGATCTACAGACGAAAAGTGTCATATGAAAGCTATTAATTACTATTATTTTTATTTAAAAAACCTGACACTTGCAGCCATACATGCAGGGTTGTGCACAAGGAGGAGCAAGCAGGGGCATGCCACCCAAATAATCGGCACAGAACTCCTCAGGCCCTGGGGCTGAAACTGGGACAGGGAGAGCGAGCTCCGTTGGTGGCGGCACAGAACATGCCTATCCAAAAAGGGTCACATTTAAATTCCTGCACTCACCACTGCACGCAAGTGTCTGGATTAGCCAACCATGTACTTGATTAAAATGAAAGACAAAAAGTAAGCAAAAGAAGTGTTCTCTTCCGAGCCTCTCTGGGAACTTCAAAGTGCTTTGCTGACAGCATGCTGCATGGGAGCAGATTGGTTTCAAATCACGGGGTGGGAAAACTGCCTCAAACAGCCTAATCGTGCTTGTATTCCTCATACTGCTATCTCATAGACCTAGCTACTACATCTTTTGCTGCTGTGCACATTGTCTGACAATGCATCTAGTAGCATCTCGTGGATCCTTCTTGCATGTGAAGCTGACAAAAATCCATTTCAATTCGTAAAAGAAGAGAGTTCATGTTACCTATTATAATAAATATGGGTGTTTCGTAGTGTCTTGCAGAGGTCTTCAGAAAGGACAAGAGCATAGATCATGATCTGACAGCTTCCAGATACTAGTATACTATGCTGGATGGTCATATGAGAACTCAAACGTTAACTGAGAGAGGGATTTACTTTGCACTGGCCTCAACAGATATATACTGGAGAAAAAAATCAGAGTAGGAAGAGAAAACAGTTGTTACTGGAGGAAATGCAGTGATACATCTTGTGTAGTATTCTGTCTTTAACAGTCACGAGTAACACATGCTCTAGGGGAAGGTGCAAGAAACCCCATAGTGCACAATTATGCAATAACATGCGCGTAGGAGAAGTTTCTTCCTAAAACAATCCAATTAGTAGCTGGTTTATGACATGAAGCATAAGGGACTCTATTTCCTCTATACAAATATTATCCTTTCAAATCTAACTGAATGTTCTCATTACCCTTAAAGATTCAATCTTACTATGCATTTGCCCTCAATCATATCTTGTGGCAATGAGTTCCACAGATTAATTATGTGTTTTACAAAGAACGCTTGCTTTTATCAGTTTTAAATTTGTTCCCTTTCAGTTTCATTAAGTGTCACCATTTTCCTGTCATGTGTTATACAACTCAGAAGCCATTCTATATTTGTATATTATTTCTGCGATTGGGTGAGCAGAAAGCATACAGCATTTCAGGTGACAGCAGACCATTTGTTTATTTTATAATAATGTCATTATTATTTTCTAAGCTATTCTTTATATATCTTTTTCTTTTCTTTTAGGTAAACATTTGTCACCCTACAGGCATGTGGTATAAACAGCTGATTTTAAAGGGAGATTACATATTTTTGTTAGCAGCTCTGCCACTTCATTCTTCCTTTAGTACTTCTGGATGTATATATCTGATCCTAGTAATTTGTTGCTCCTTAATTTATTAATTTGTTCCAGCACCTGCTCTTTTGATATCTCAATTGCTGACAGTTCTCATCTTTATCACTTTAAAGCGAGTAGGTGTATCTCCCCAACATAATCTGGGTAAAGAAATCATCCAGGTGAACTGCAATGTCCTTATCTTTCAATAGGTCAGCCAAACCCACCTGTTCTTTCCCAGCCTGCCCAGGTACTAATATATGTAAAGACTGTCTTGATTTTTTTGTGTGTATGTCTTTAGGCTATTTACTCTTCAAATTTGCCCTTCACTCTCCTAAATGCCACATTACATTTTACACGCCATAGCTGATGCTCCTTTCCATTGGCTTTATTAGGGCTGAATTTCCATTTTCTGAAGGATACCGGTTCGGCTCCGGTAACTTCTTGAACCTTGCCATTTAGCCAGATTTTTTTGTTTTGTATTTTTCCCCCTTGCCTCCCTGCTTCATTAGTTTACGGGTTTCCATTACTTCTTCAACTCCATTATGGTTGCTTAAGTGGCTTCCATGCTTAGTCTAAGAATTTTAATTTTCCAATTTTTTAACTTTAGGGCTCTACTTCATTAGTCCCTTCATTTTTCTGAAATATCTTTTTAAAAGTTTAGAGTCAACAGTGCTCACTTTTGGTATAAGTCCCTTCACCCACTCCAAGATGTTGAACTTAACAATATTAGTGGGTCAGCTATAGTTATTTTTTTAACCAGCTGTTGTATATTATGGAGGACTAAGGAGCAGCCTCTCCATTAAGTGTTCTAAAACTAGCAGTTCTGAGAAGCAATGATTTCAGGTGTCAAGAAATTGCTTCTTTAATCCCTGTCCCAATTTGAAGTTTGTGGGTAGCTGAAGTCATTCATTATTGCTGTTTTATTGGATGTGGTTGCATCCTGGATTTCCTTCAACATTGCACACTTAATATCCTTCTCCTGATCAAGACGTCTTCACATGACCTTTGTATATCTGTATCCTTAAGACTTGGGATCCGCATCCAAATACTGGAGAAATAATTCAAAATTTCTTCATCCTGACATCAAATTATACTCATAAGAATGTAAAGATCGGTGAGACCCTGAATTATCTGCTGTATAACTGGTATTTGATCAATGGAAGATTCCTAGGGATAATTACTGATTTCATCTAAATGGAATGGAAATTTTTTTCAAATTTTAATGCATGTGAAAGTCAGATATACACAGCATCCACTCAGAAAAGTGTCTAAGGTCTTACACAAGCACAGCGATTACCACAGGCCAATAAGAAGGTACATGGGGCTAGAATGTGGTTATTGTATATGCAGCATACATGTGGCACATTATCAGATCTATTATTTAAGACAGGAACAATTTATATGCAGATATTTACAGAGAAAATTGTTTCTTTAATATTACAGATCTGTTTTCAAAATATATTTGGCTGATGCCAAAGTAGCCAATGCTTTTTAAAAGCATCTGCAGATTCTAGGTGCAAGCATAACTTCTGAGTTTGTTCTTACAAAAAAAATAACTACACAGACCATTTCAAAATCGTATACATTATATATGAAACAGAAGCTATAAACAAAACATATACTGAATTTCCTTGCTAGCAAACTGGAGTCTAGATTTACACTAAATTTACTTTCCTTCATAGCTAGAAAACTGCATTAAATAAAAAATTAAGTTAGATGGAGAGGAATGAATTTCATCAAAACAATGTTAGATAATCTAACTTGGATCCTGAAATCCACAGCGGCTGCCACCAATGCAGTCTTACACCACTGAGAAATAATATTGCTTAAAACTCCAAAGACACCAAAAAGAGCCTTGCTGAATTATCTACTGTACTTAATGTGGTAGATTACTTAGTTGCTATGAGTTCATCTCCTCATTTGTTCAGGTAAGTATTTGACATATCAAGTGCTGGGAACAGGTACCACAGAAGCTATGATCCTTGTAGGGAAGAGAATCATAAAAGGGAGAGAAATTTAGCAAGATTATTTAAGCAACTATAGGTCATGACATTAGAGATACAATTCACCACAAAGGCACTGCTGTGACATTATGTACAATACTGCTACAACTCCAGTACTGTGGAACTCAAGGAGAGTTTTACCATTGGGTACTCAAGAATTTGGCTCATCAACTTCAACAAGACCAGGTTTGGTCCAATAAGAACAACTACTATAAAATATTCAGGACAACTAATAGGGTGAGGGAGAGAACATAACGCTTTTACCAATGACAATCATAAAAATATCAATGACTAGATTCAACAGAAATTCAAGTTCCTCCCTATAGCTTCTGAATTTGGGGTTGTCAGTCTGTTTTATAACCATTCAAAAATAACAGGACTGGGCAACATAAACTGTCTTTTTGGTGAATGTAAGAATATGTAACAAAATATTTTAGGTGATTTTACCAGTGTGGAAACAGACAGTTGTGGTAATCAATTCTTTTTTATTTGTTTTTCTGTTGTCTTTCTCTCTAATGTAGAAATAGAAAACAAATTATTGTAACAGTGTAGTTCTGACAAGTCAGTATAATTTAGTTTCAATAGACTTGGTAATACTATTTAAACCCTGAAAGTTAATAAACATGGATTTGTAGAATTAAAAATATCGAACAATTGGAGTGCTAGCAACTCACAAAATTAAAGTTTTATAACCCCAAGTCGAAGACTGTATTCCACAGTTTAAATATTTCATATCTGACATTTTCAAACTCTACAGTGTGAAGCCTGATTTTGATTTTTCAATGCAATATAACTTTTGTTAGTTTGATTTAAAATCAAGATAAAACCAGTCCAGACTCAACTTTTTCTCTTTTTAAAAAAAACAAGGATAGCTGATTCTCTAGCCAATTATATTTTCTATATCTTTCTCAGTACCCAAAATGCAAAACATGCAGATTGTAAATACTGTAAATATAATTGCCCTAGAATGTGATTGATACACTCTTGCATTCACTGAAATAAACTTGAATTTTGAAATAATTAGTGTAGTACAACATAAAACCATAGAGCCCGGAATTCTACACTGCATTTAAACAGCCCCTTAGCTTGAGCCCCGCTAGCCTTAGTCAGCCGTGGGTGTCTAATTGCAGTGTAGATATACACATTGAAATGAATGGGATTACTTGTTGAGTTTCTTCTCTGAGATACTTCCTGTCCCATGAGCAAAGGAAGAAGATTCTGAAAGTGGCCCATGGGCTAGGTAAGTAGTATAGAGTGGAGAATTCCGTGGAACATTGGTCTACCTTCTACAGGAAAGGAGGCTGTATAGTTTGCATGGCCTACACTTGAGTGGAAGGGCAACCAATCTCCTTGGGGACAAGCTGGCTAGAATAGACAGGAGGAGGTAACAAACAAGAGGAATAGGACTTGCTCATTTATGAGCATAAATTCGATTTAGCTGGTATTACTGAAACCTGGTGGGATGATTTGCACAACTGGAATGTTAAAATCAGTGGTTAAAATCCAGGAAGAAACAAGTGGACAAAAAGGGAGGGGGAGTGGTACTCTTTGTCAAAAATGGCATTACCTGTTTCTGAGTCACTGACAACACTGAAGAAAATGATCTTCAGTGCTTATGGACCAAAGCCCTAAGAGATAAAGCACAAGATGGGGTACTAATTGGTGTCTGCTAGAGACCGCCAAATCACACTACAGCATGGGATGGCTGCCTTCCTATGCACCTATGTATAATATGTAGGGGAAAACCTGTGTGGTTATGGGGGATTTCAATTTGGGGGATCTCATGCTGCCAGTACTAAAACATCCTTGGAATTTCTAAACATTATAGATAATTTCCTAACTCAAAAAAGTAATCCAGCCATACACAGAGAAATGCTTTATTAGACCTTGTTTTAACAAATAAAGAGGAACTGGTTACAGAACTAAAAGTTAATGGTAACTTAAGTACAAGTGATCATGACTTGATCATATTTATAATGTGTAAGCAGAATAAAGTCCAGACCAATAATACACACAAACACACACACACCTGGTGTTTTAATAAGGCCAATTTCACAAAGCTGAAAACAATATGAGCCAAATAAACTGGGAGGAAGAATGTAATCAGAAAAATGTGAATGAAAACTGGGAATCATTTAAGAAGACCTTACTAGATGTCTAAAAAGCCACAATCAAGGAAGATGAAGTATTGTTTAAAAAATGGACCTTTAAAAATGCTTTAGAGAGGAAGTGAAGGCAGCTATAAAAATATATGTAACAAATGGAAGAAAGGGGTTGATAGTAATGATTATAAAATCAGAAGTTAGGGATTGTAGGAAATTGATAAGGGAAGCAAAGGGACACAATCCGAACTCTATTGCCACCAGAGTTAAGAAAAATAAGGAGTTTTTAAAATAAATTAGGAACCCAAAGAATCCTGACAATTGTATTGGTCAATTATTAGATGAAAATGGAAGATTTATCAATAATAATGCAGAAAAGGCAGAAGTATTCAATACATATTTCTGTTTTGTATTTAGGGGAAAACAGATGATACAGTCTCCTCATATGGTAATGATAATACTCTTTCCATTCTGCTAGTATGTCTGGAGGATATTAAACAGAAATTACTAAAGTTAGACACTTCAAAGTCAGCATGTAAGGACAACTTGCATCTAAGAGTTTTAAAACAGCTGGCTGAGAAGCTCACTGGACTGTTAATGTTGATTTTCAGTAAGTCGTAGAGTACTGGGGAAGTTCTAGAAGACTGGAAGAATGCTAATGCTGTGCCAATTTTTTAAAAGGGTAAATGAGAGGACCAGGGTAATTACAGGCCTGTCAGCTTGACATTGATCCTGGGCAAAATAATGGAGCAGCTGATACGGGACTTGATTCATAAGAAATTAAAGGAGTATAACATACTTAATGCAAACCAACATGGATTTATGGAAAACAGATTTTGTCAAAGTAACTTGGTATCTTTTGTTGATGAGACTACAAGGGTGGTGATAAAGATAATAGTGTTGATGTAATATGCTTAGATTTCTGTAAGGCATTTGACTTCAATGATATAAAACTAGAATGATATAAAATTAACATGGTATACATTGAATGGATTAAAAACTGGCTAACTGATAGGTCTCAAAATGTGACTGTAAACAGGGAATCATTATCGAGCAGGTCTCTTTCAAGGGAGGACACTCAGGGATTGATTCTTGGCCCTACACTATTTAACATTATCAATTACCTGGAAGAAAACATAAAATCATCCCTGATAAAGTTTGCAGATGACACAAAAATTGCAGGAATGGTAAATAATGATAACAGGTCACTGATTCAGAACAATCTGGATTGTGTGATAAACTGGGAGCAAGCAAACAATATGCACTTTAATATGGCTAAATGTAAATGTTTACATGTAGGAACAAAGAATGCAGGCTATACATATAGAATGGGGGATTCTATCCTCAGAAACAATGACTGTGAAAAAGATTTGGGGGTTGTGGAGGATAATCAGCTGAACATGAGCTCCCAATATGATCCTAGAGCCAAAAGGGGGGAGGGATAGCTCAGTGGTTTGAGCATTGGCCTCCTAAACCCAGGGTTGTGAGTTCAATCCTTGAGGAGGCCACTTAGGGATCTAGGGCAAAAAATGGTCCTGCTAGTGAAGGCAGGGGGCTGGACTCAATGACCTTTCAAGGTCCCTTCCAGTTCTAGGAGATTGGTATATCTCCAATTATTACCTCTTACCTAAGAGCTAATGCAATCCAGGGATACATAAACATAGGAATCTTGGGTAAGAGTAGAGAGGTTATTTTACCTCTAGTTTTGGCACTGGTGTGACCATTACTGGAATACTGTGTCCAGTTCTGGTTCCCACAATTCAAGATGCATGTTGATAAATTGGAAAGGGTTCAGAGAAGTGCATGAGAATGTGTAAAGATTAGAAAACATGCATATTAGTGATTGAAGGAGCTCAATCTATTTAGCTTACCAAAGAGAAGGTTAAGGGGTGATTTGATTACAGTCCATACATATCTAAGTGGGAAACAAATATTTCACAATGGGCTCTTCAAACTAGCAGAGAAAGGTATAACACGATCCAATGGCTGGAAGGTGAAGCTAGACAAATTCAGACAGGAAGGCATTCATTTTTAACAGTAAGAGTAATTAGCAATTGGAACCAGAGTCATAGTGGATTCTCCATCACTGAACATTTTTAAATCAAAATTCTCTGGCCTATGTTATACAGGAGGTCAGACTAGATGATCACAATGGTCAGTTCTGGCTTTGGAATCTATGAATCTGTTCATCAGTGAGTGTGGTTGAATCTGGTCCTAAATGACTGAAATGTACATGAATTTAAAGAAAAGTGAAGATATTGCTGAATCTCTATATACATTGCATTTGAAAAACATTAGAGAGTTACATTGATGGAGATGAAAATGACTATAACCATAGCACAACCCCAGCTGTGTTGCACACAGTTTCATAAGAGGTACAGAAACAGTAGATCAAAACCCATGATTATTAACTGTAATATAGTAATACTGTAGGGAACTATGCTGCACTAACATGGGGATGGATAAGCTGACCTAATAGGTCTTTTCCATTTCTAATTTCTATGATTCTATTAAGCCTAAACGTTTTCAGAGGAATTCTACTGCTTTTCAAGGCCCCTGAGAAATAAGGATTTAGGCAATTCCTTTCTGTAAATAACGCTGCTTTTCAAACAGTAAAAAATACAGCCTGAGGTGTGTGTGTGTGTGGGGGGGGGGACATTAAGCCCAGTTTAATAGCTTCCAAGTGCTGGTACAGAAAGAAACTTTTTATTTTTAACTTTGCCTATCGGAGTTTAATTAAGACTGACAAAGCACTAACTCTAAGTCAGCAAGGAGATCCTTAGATCCATTTTGCTGTCAAATATACTTTCCCTGTAAATGGCAAGAGTAACACATATCATTTCACAGATAATGTTTTAATATCCTGCATTGAATAAAACTTTTTTTTTTAATCAAGTTGCAATGGTAGCACTAAACTACACAAGGGGCTTGGGGGTTGCAGATGGCTGCATTACTCTAAATGTTCAAGCTTGACTGACCCATTTCATCAGCACTGTCAGAGCCTTGCACTGATACATGTTGACAACATTTAATCTTAAAAAATTGAAAGAAATGAATTAATATGCAAATTTCATCAGCTTTGTAATAAAAATGTCCTTGAAAAAAAACAGAGAACATGACCCCTGAGGAATAGTGTGAATTATCCCAGCTCAATTCTTTAAGTTAGTCAGAGGTACGCGGGTCCGCAAGGAAATCAGCGCAGATTTGACTTGGAAATAATTATGATGAAGAACAAAACACAAGCAGGTTGAATAAATGTAACAACTTGGGAAAAAGTCTTAGTCCTGTTTGTTATTCACTCTGAATTAACAGGATTAGGTTTGGTTTTTGAAAATAAAGGAACCCCACCATGTAATTTTAACACCTAAGTAATGTGAAAACAAGATTTATTTATTTATTTTGCTATCTATTTTCATGGGTATTAGAAATTGCATCTTGGAAAAAACTGATTTTTTTTAATATTAGCTTTGGTTCTAAGGATGACTACCTTAAGCCCTGATATTGTACCTTCTGAATGAAAGCCCAGTTAACAATATCATGCCTTTGAAAATAACACAGAAGCCTGTTTGTAAGTCATACACCCATGAGGGCTAAGGTGAAAGTGGGCCTCACTGGTTCTTACTATGGGACTTTGCAATATAAGGACAAGTGTTTCCTGAAGGAAGGGGTCAAAATTCAGGATCTTTTCTCCACAAGATAATTGTCTGAGTACAAAAAAAGGTGACTGATGAAATTTCATGTTTCTGTTTACAATCTAGCATAATATAGATCCATTGAAATCACAAAACAGCAGAAGAGTTCACTGCTAGAAACAACCTTTTAGTTTAGATGTTCATTCTCTTAAATATCAGAGGGGTAGCCGTGTTAGTCTGGATCTGTAAAAGCATTCTTTTAAAATTCTTTTAAATGGATTTCAATGTAAAGACTTGGTAAGCATGAATGGATATGAAGCATCATTTACTCATTGTTAGTGATTCATATTCAAGTAATAAGAAGTCAAACCCTGAGCAAGTAGTTTTTAAGTGAGGTGAAATTTGGGGTACGCAAGACAAATCAGACTCCTGAAAGGGATACAGTAGTCTAGAAAGGTTGAGAGCCACTGATCTACGAAGTC
Organism: Mauremys reevesii; assembly: GCF_016161935.1. Taxonomy (NCBI): domain Eukaryota; kingdom Metazoa; phylum Chordata; order Testudines; family Geoemydidae; genus Mauremys; species Mauremys reevesii. The sequence goes on from NC_052626.1 coordinate 47,214,301, forward strand.
AATGACAGATTCAAGTCCTGGACACAATTCAGGATACTGCCCCAGACGTTCACTGTATACAAATCTACCATTGAACTTACTCATTTTGGATTTCTGATGTCAATGATGCTATTTAAAATAATGTCTATATAAACCCAAAGCCACTCGCTATCACTACATTTGGCCTGTGTCCAGGAATTTACATTGCAGTTGTTTCTTTTCCTTTAGTTTTTGAAAAAGATGAATTTTGCTTGAATTAACTTAGTGTTCTACTTAGGCTTTCAAGAAAGAGAGCAGCCCAGGTCAACCTATTTTAAAAGTAAGTTTTAAAAATCAAAAACAAAACTACAAACTAGCAATTTCACATGAAAAGTGCAAATAACGACTGCAAGAGCCTAGAAAACTCAGCATAATATCTTAGAACCTTTGAAATAAGCCTTCTGATTTCATACATCCTTGAGAGACACATTATAATACAGACTACAACCAACCATATTAATCTAGTCTGTAAGCTTCTGTAGTTCTCTACAAAAGGCTTTTAAGTTTCTCCTTTCTTTCTTAATCTACAATCAGTAAAATCCTACTTTTATAGTGCCCTTTGCTCCTGTGTGCATAAAATGAATAACCTTGCAGTTTAATTATGCAGTATTCTATCAGTTTGGAAATGATATAAAGTTGCAGATAGAAAAAGAATAAAACCTTTTTAAAAATCCAAAATTAATATATGTCAAACTCAGAGTAAATCTTAATCTTCTCAAAACATTTCTCAAAAATAGATGTTCTTTTATCACCTGGCACATCAAGACCCATTTTTTAAAAAAAAGGCATTTGGTTAACATGCTGCAGAACAGCACTCTCTTTTCCATCTCACTTCAGGCTATTCTTGAAAGATCTGAACAGTTGTATAATAATGAAAAATGTGCAATACTTGCGGGGCATTGCTTGTGCACACATACCTCCGCCCACGCATTCATCATTCCGCAGGTATTGTCAGTGAAAGTTTAATTGCATAAACACTCTGTAACTGTCCTGTCATATTTCTTGTCAGTCTGGATTCCCTCTCCGGGCTCACTATCTCACAAAACTATAATTGAATTGCTACCAAGTCACAAGAGGGCCCCCAAAAATAAAATCTTTATGAATAGAATTTGTTTCCTATCAGCAGATTTGACAAATTGTGGCAGAGGAAGGGCCTTAGTGATAATTTCTGAGTTTATTCTAAATCCAGTTATTTGCTGTTTGCTCTTATCTGTTCTTTAGAATTTTAAAGCCCTAGTGAGAAAAAAATCCCAAAGAAGTCAATAGTAGTATTTCTGCAGATCCAAAGAGGCCAGTGGGAAAAAATGTGAATACTGTCTTAGCCCTGGCTCTTACAAAGTATTGTTTAAAGTGAAGAAAGTCTGAATTAATTCTGAATTATGGTGGATAGGAGCTATAAAAAGTCTCTCAGACGCCTCTCACTCTCCTTTTACTTGCTCTACACTGCAGTAAGTGGCTGTTTTAGCAAAGTATCTTGCTTTGTGTGTACTATGTATGTTTAGATATTACAAACTTTTTGTTGTCTGGTGCTTCCTAGCTCATGTATAACCACAGAAATGTTTGATTCCTGAGCAGGTTATGAAGGCAATGATGAAATAAAATTAGCAAGAAGATATCACGCAGGCTTTGATAAACATATACTTAAACTTTAATGCAAATGTAAGCATAATACATTTTAATATTAAAAAATATTAAAAGAAAAATTATTGGCTCCAAATTGAGGATTATGTTTTGCCTGATGTGCATTTTGATCTTATTTTTGGTGAGCCAAAGTAAATGGGGAAAATAATTCCACTAGAAACCTAAAAACACAGAATTTTATAGTGAAATGGGTAATTAGTAGTATGTGCATGAAACATGCCTCTTAGTGAACAACTTTTAAATGGGACAGACCTTCAACCAGATTGACAACTGTCTGACTGTGTCTGTTTTTTAAATGTGCTTATCAGAATAACGTAGGATTGATGGGTGTTTTTAGATGAAGTTATGTTTTTGCAACAGACTTAATTTAGGACTAAGGTTAAGGCTTAGGATAAATGAGTGCATTAGATGATTAAAGAACATTTGTCTTGTGGGACACTGAAGTCATTTATTTATGACACTTGAAAACAAGCTGAAAAATTCATGGGTTTTATCAACCCTTTTTAATATAAACCTTAAGCTAAAATTAATTATTTTTAAATAGAATTATAAACTACACAGACTTATTAAATACATGTATGCAGTATATCATGTTTAAGTACATTTGGTAAATGTTTGGAATATTATTTTTGCTCTATGTGTCTCCTTTTCAAATGTCTCTTACCGACTCTTGTTTCTGGCTTGGGGAAAAGTATCTCACCTCTTTAGAAACATTCTTACAAAAGACTGGTGATTGCCTTTTTTTATTTTTTATGGCACAGTAAATGGTGCTATTGTACTTGGAATGACAGAATTTCCTATCACAGGGAGACTAAATATCTCAGGGGAAAGGTAACAGGATACTAAACGTTTCATATCTAAGTCACTGATTAAAATCTAGTCCAGGTTAGGAGTTACTGAAAGTCAAGACCATTTGGTGGCCTAGTGATCTCAGGCCTGCTTCTAAAGAACAAGTATCCATATCACTAAAAACCGTAATCACAGTGGGCCCTGATTCACATGCTTCTTGACAATTGTGTTAGGTGGGCAGTAAAACTGAACAACTTTCTCACCCCGAGATGTCATCACTCGAGTCTAGGTCAAGGCTAAGGAACAGTGGTAAGGCAGCATGGGGAAGTCTGCAATGATGCCATCCATGTTGTACATATTCCATGCATAAACAAACAATTTCAGTCCCCAGGGCTGTCCCCATCTGGCACCTTTCATCAGCAGAAAATTCACTTTAAATCAGAACGCTCTGTGATGCTGATTATAGCACAACTATGTTTTTTTAATTCAACATTCTACACAACAGTTAAGTGTAAAGTACTTTTATAACCTATAGTTAATGAAATAATTTTTTAGTCTTAAACACATATGATGGGCTGCATTAATACTCCTGTTTCTATCCTGCCATATTCTCACATTATGTTATGTTATCTACTCATCCCGGAGAAGGAGAGGATTCCTGCTGCTCAGTAGCAATCCTTCCAGCTGATTAAGGAGTGATAGCATTGAGTGTCTGCAAAGTGAGGAATCAGAGGGGTAGCTGTGTTAGTCTGTAAAAAGCAACAAAGAGTCCTGTGGCACCTTAAATACTAACAGACATACTTGAGCATAAGCTTCTGTGGGTGAATACCCACTTCGTCAGATGCATGTAAAGGAAATTTCCAGGGGCAGATATAAATATGCAGGCAAGAATCGGTCTGGAGATAACGAGGTTAGTTCAGTCAGGGAAGGTGAGGCCCTCTTCTAGCAGCTGAGGTGTGAACACCAAGGGAGGAGAAATTGCTTTTGTAGTTGGCTAGCCATTCACAGTCTTTGTTTAATCCTGAGCTGATGGTGTCAAATTTGCAAATGAACTGAAGCTCAGCAGTTTCTCTTTGAAGTCTGGTCCTGAAGTTTTTTTGCTGTAGGATGGCTACCTTTACATCTGCTATTGTGTGGCCAGGGAGGTTGAAGTGTTCTCCTACAAGTTTTTGTATATTGCCATTCCTAATATCTGACTTGCGTCCATTTATCCTTTTACGTAGGGACTGTCCAGTTTGGCCGATGTACATAGCAGTGGGACATTGCTGGCACATGATGGCATATATAACATTGGTGGACATGCCGGTGAATGAACCGGTGATGTTGTGGCTGATCTGGTTAGGTACTGTGATGGTGTCGCTGATGTAGATATGTGGGCAGAGTTGGCATCGAGGTTTGTTGCATGGCTTGGTTCCTGAGTAAGAGTTGTTATGGTGTGGTGTGTGGTTGCTGGTGAGAATATGCTTAAGGTTGGCAGGTTGTCTGTGGGCGAGGACTGGCCTGCCTCCCAAGGTCTGTGAAAGCGAGGAATCATTGTCCAGGATGGGTTGTAGATCACTGATGATGCATTGGAGAGGTTTAAGCTGAGGACTGTAGGTGATGGCCAGTGGAGTTCTGTTGGTTTCTTTCTTGGGCTTGTCTTGTAGCAGGAGGCTTCTGGGAATATTAGAAATGGCAAGATACAAAAACCTGTATGGATAGTAGTTGTCCTGGTAGGCCTGGAGATATGATAACTAAAGTGTAAAACACTGCTAGAGTCTGTGCATGTGTGTAGACTCTTCAGGACTCAGCAATACGGGAGACTCATGGCAAACAAGCATTCGGGCTTATTCATCATGGGTATGCAGCTGGTGGAACTATTTACATTAGTGAAAAGTGGGTGTAAATGTAACAAGTGGAAAACACTATCTTTCCAATCTACTTTGCACTAATGTAAATGACTGCACAAGGTGAACGGTAAATTAGGCCAGTTATCCATAGTTGTCACATACTACATATAATTAAAAAACAAGGATTAAATGAGGAAATCTGCTTGGTAAAGCACGGACAACTGGAAGTAGAGATCTTTACATAGGAGCAATATTATCACCACAGACCAGGGAATAGATATGGTGGAGTAAAATTATGTTACCAAGAAACAGAAGAACCACCTGAAAAGTGGGTTGTAAAAAATGTAATAATTTTCTATCTTTATTACTTCAGACTTAATAGGAGTAAATACATGTAAACACTGCTTTTGTGATACAGTATTTCACTAAAAGAGACCATCAACTCTGATTAGACAAACTGATTTATATTAGCATCATACTCACCTTTTTCAGCAATGTAAGAAAGATTGTGAAATGAAAATATATATATTTTTATCTATTACAAAAATGTTCTTTAAAATTCCAGCAGTAGTCTTCCATCAGCTATATCAAACAGATTTTAAAATTAAATAATAAAATGAGAAATGTACAAAAGTTAGAATATATAGGCAAGAAATAATAAAATGGAATTGAACTTGGAAAAATACAAGATATTACACAGTAGGAATAGGAAGATACAGGGAAAAAGCCTGGAAAGCAGTAATGCTAAAAGATATCTAGGGGGTGATAGTAGCCAGCAGACTGGATGTGAGTTTGCAACACAATATGGCAGGAGAAAAAAGCCAAGGTGATTTTGGACTATACACATACAGAGCCATCACATCAGAGAGTGGGAAAGATTCTCTCTTTATACAAAGCTTAAATATTGCCTTCAGAGATATGCATCAGCACCAGAAAGCAATAGTCAAAGTGGAAGGACTTTATTTAGAGAAGAGCAACAAAAGAAATTGTGGGAAATGCAGGAATAAAAGGTTTATGAGGAAAAATTAAAAATGAACATGGTGGCAAGTAACTACCTACAAAATTCAGTGGAGGTGCACTATATACTAAGGACTGAGAGGAATTTTTTGAGGGGAGCATGTAACATTAAGAAAAAGAAAAATATAGGTGGATTATCAGATGCAACTTACATTGTGGAATTATCTCCCCAAATAAGTGGCAGAGCCACAAATGGGACGTCTAAAACTATACCGGACAAACTAGATAATATACGATAGGGAACAAGCCCGCATAAGAAGGGGAATGTCAGGTAAGTTAATTTTTATGATCCTCTAATTCTATTAGAAACACACTGTACTAGCAGGCTAAGGCTAAAACCCTGCCCCCAGCACCCAGCTCAAGCAGCAGATGCAGGGGAACTCAGTGGAGACAAAGGAGTCATTCTCCTATGCCAGGGGTCAGCAACCTTTCAGAAGTGGTGTGCCGAGTCTTCATTTATTCACTCTAATTTAAGGTTTCACGTGCCGGTAATACATTTTAATGTTTTTTAGAAGGTCTCTCTCTATAAGTCTATATATTATATAACTAAACTAGTGTTGTATTGTAAAATAAACAAGGTTTTCAAAATGTTAAAGAAGCTTCATTTAAAATTAAATTAAAATGTTGATCTTATGCCGCCGGCCTTCTCAGCCCGCTGCTGGTCTGGGGTTCTGTTCACTTAGGCCGGCTGCAGGCTGAGCGGGGCCTGCAGCTGGGACCCCGGCTGGCAAGGGTCCGGCAGCCAGAACCCCAGACTGGCAGTGGGCTGTGTGGAGCCGGGTTCCATCCGCCAGCTCCTGCCAGCCAGGATTCCGGCTGCCGGAAGCGCTCAGCCCGCTGCAGGTCTGGGGTCCCAGCCCTGCCCACATACAGTGGGTACCTTCCTTCTCCCTGGTTCTGGCCCATTCTCTTCCTCTCTCTCTGCACTGAGCTGAGGGTGGGAGTGCACTGAGCACAGGGCTGGAGGTGAAGGGTCTGGTCAGGAGCTAGAATGAGGGAGGGGGCTCAGGGTTGGAGCAGGAGGTTTGGGTGTGGGGCACTTACCTGGGCAGCTCCCATTTGGTGCGAGGGGTGCAGGTGGGAATGTGTGGGGGGGCAGGAGCTCCCTTTGGGTGCTCTGGGTGGGGGTGGGGATGTGGGGGTGCATGGGGTGTGGAGGGCGGGGTATGTGTGTGGGGGTGCAAGATTCAGGGCAGAGGGCTGGCAACATGTGAGGGGGGTGCAGGTGTCAGGGCTGGGGGAGGCTGGGTATGTTTGGGGGTGCCAGAGTCAGGGCTGGGGCCGTGGGGGTGTGTGAAGAAGTCAAGCAGAGGGCTGGGTGTGTATGAGGGGGGTACAGGGCTCAGGGCAGGGGCCTGGGGTGTGTGCAGGGCACAGGGCTCAGGGCACAGGCCTGGGGGGTGTGCGGGGCGCAGGGTAGTGGGCTGGGTGTGTGTGTGGGGGTCAAGGCTCAGGGCAGAGGGCTGAGGGTATTGTTGGGGGTCAGTGCAGGGGGCTGGGGGTCAGTGCAGGGGGGTAGGGGTGTGTGTGGGGGGGTCAGGGCAGGGGGCTGGAGGGGATATGCCCCTAGTCCACCCTTTCTCCCTTCCCCAAGGACCTGCCCCCACTTCTTCTCTGCCTCTGCTCTTTCCCGACCCCCTCCCTCGCAAGGCCCATCAGCTGATCGGCTGGCAAGGAGGGAGGGACAGAGAGGCAGGAACCCAGCACACTACGGGAAGCAGCAGGTGAGCTGGCAGGACCAAGCTTCTGCTCCCTTGCCCCCTGCCCCCACAGGGGGAGGACTCCGGCAGGCAGCAGCGTGCCATTAAAAATTGGCTCGCATGCCATCTTTGGCATGCGTGCCATAGGTTGCTGACTCGTGTCCTATGCTCTGCTTTCAGTACTCCAGCCCAGTGGTTCTTTTGCCTCTCTCTCCACCTGGGGGAGAAGAGCAGTAGAACAGATGACCCATAGTCACTGCTCCTCCAGGCCTACCCTGCTCTTCCCAGAAAGGACCATGCACAGAGCTGTGCTATTCAGCACCTCCCAGCTCTTCTGATGTGGACTCATGGAAGGGGTAACAGAATTTGACCCTAAAATAAGTTCTTTCTCTGGGTATGTGTGTGTGAGATCAATCAAAGTCAAAGGTAACTGAGTGTACTTTAAACCAATGGAAGATTTTCTCCTATACATGCACTCTTGAAACCAGTTTATAACTCCTTTTCACTTCAAGGGAGTAAGTATTATTAAGCTAGGTATAGCCACAGTTAATGTGTGTATTTACTGTATGTGTATGTATACACTATAACCACACACAAATATTATTGGAACTGAGAATAGTTTTTATACTGCTATATACTGTATTTGTTTTATGTTGTAGCTGTGGTAGAGGCAAATTTCATATTCAATCCATCAGAGATAGCTGTTGTGAGTTGTCTGATGGATTTATCTTTGCTTACATTGTATAAATATGGAAAGGAATATGTGTGTTTACAGTTTGATAGACATTCAACATAAATTATACATTTTAATTTCATTTATTAGTTAAGGACTATGGAAAGCTGGGGTTTCATAGCATATAAACTGCCCTTCAGATTGAAAAATTGGACTGTATCAAGAAAAGGTGCACTAATTGTAAGTACAGGAACCAATTTCTATTTTCAATCAGGCACTACATTTTAATCCTTTAGGTTTTACAAATACAAAAAAGCATCTATACTGGGGCCAAATTCAACCCTGAAGTAAGCAGGTGCTACTGTGTTACGCCTGTTCTACCAGGGCTAAACTTGGCCCATAATGACATTTGGCATACAGATTCCAGGTAGAGAGACTAATGAAACTAGAGTATTTCTAGGAAGAATTAAATTCTATCAACCAAACATCATTAATAACAGCCTCAGAGTTAATACAATTTTTTACCATCTGAATCATAGAATAACAGGGTTAGAAGGGACCTCAGAAGGTCATTTAGTCCAACTCCCTGTTTAAAGCAGGACCAATCCCCAGACAGATTTTTGTGCAAGATCCCTAAATGGTCCCCTTGAGGATTGAACTCATAACCCTGGATTTAGCAGGCCAATGGGCAAACCACTGAGCTATCACTTCCCCCCATTAATAGTAATATTAATGTTGTTGCCATCATGTTTAGACTTTAAAAAAAACAAAAAAAAAAAAGGCTGGCCCTCCGCTGGAAAATGAGCATGCCATGACTTTTAGTGTTAGCATGCATGCAAATCACTCTGATATTATCTTATCACATAATGATTTCAAAAATCTCTCAAGATTAATGATGATCACATAATTCCAGAAAGATGGTAGTATATATGTAGAAATATACTGGCAATAAAAACCAGTCACTGTTGTGCCTTTCCCCAACTGGGGATCTCTCACTTTTCTTTGATTTCTAAAGGCTTCAGATCAATAACTGGAGTGACATTATTAACAGCTCCCTCAACACCTTGGCCTGCACTAATATTAAATCCATTATACCTTCTGTTTGACATTTGCAGTACAGCAGAAAGTGCTGTAGATACAGTCAGACTGCCTAGGGAATGGGGTTGGATGCAGGGTTAGTAGGATGGTTTTCCCTTGCCTGACTTCTAAATTCATCTCATTGACAGAAAACTTCAGCTATTTCAGAAAACTACACTGGGCAGTAAATAATTCACCTGTCAAAGGACAAGAATTTCACATTCATGCTGTTTTTGAAATAAATTACCAAACAGGCCTTCAAAAATTTTTTTGACATTCCTTATTGTCATCATATTTACAGATATGAATAGGCATCACAACACATATCAGAGTACTTTCAAATCAACTCCTTACAAGGGAATGATGTTTGCAGAAAGGGAATAAATATATGGTTCCATTTTTGCCATTTAGTGATGGAGAGTTTTTGACAGAATTTTCTGTACAAAGTAAGCACAGTATGAGAATAAAAATCAATTCAATCAAGAAAAATACGTAGGGCCAAATTAACTGGTAATTCGAAGGGAGTCTACACTGGTGTAAATTATACAGGCCAGGCAGGGAAATGCATAACACCTACCTACTTTCATCTCCTTGACATGTAATTTACACTAACTTGTTGTAGATTCTCTTCGATTCTGGCTTTTCCCCTACAGCTGAACTGCATTAAGTGGAGAACCAGAGAGGGAAGGTATCTTTAGGCCACTTTTATGCTCCCTCAATTCTGTGGCTGGCTGGGCATTGTGCATGACAACTAATTACTGTTATGTCAAATAGGGATCTTCAAAAGCATAGCAACACTGGCATGCACCCTTCCCCAGCCATGCCCCCTACATCAGGGGCTGTGAGCCTAGGTGGTAAAGGGCCAGCTATGCCAGGCCTATTCGCTCCAGGGATTCCATCCCACTTGAAGTTCTTCATAGGGAAGTGCTGTGGTCCCTTTATACCATCAGAGTGGTGCAAAAGACCAGGATATGTCTCTCAGACTCACCTGGGGCCAGATTCTGACTTGTTTACACCAGTGTAAGACTCTAGTAAGTCAACTGAAGTCAATGGAGTTATTCTAAATGTACACTGGTGAAACTGGTATCAGAAACTGACCAGGAAGGAGTCTGTGTCAGCATAACAGATGTGCTGAAAGGTCTTAGACTTGTATGCACTTCCCAAGGTGGAACTTGCACTCCTTCCCCCTGACACATCACCCCTGAATTTGGCCCACTGAGTTGAAATACATTCTACATTCTGAATGTTGTATGAGTTTAAATTCTTCTCTCACCCTGATGTAAATCAGGAGTAATGGCACTGAAGTCAGTGGCATGAGACTGGTGTACACCATTGTGAGAGGAGAATCAGGCACTGAGGAGCTGGAGGAGAAGGGTACAACAGGAAAAGCAACTAACAAGAGGATGCAAAACATGAAAAAGTGAAAGTTGCCCACCCCACTTTCAATCGGTTAAGCACATTGGGCCAAGGTGGGGTGTAAGGCATATGTGAATAATTGGTTGTAAGTCTTAAGATATGTCTGTGTAATTTCCAGTTCAGGTAGACATATGTACACTAGCTCTGATTGAGCTAGCATAATAAAAATAGCAGTGTAGCTACAGCACTGCAAGCAAGAGTACATACCTAGGGTTTCAGATGGAATTGTATTCAGGGCAACTAGTGTGTTGCACTGCCCATGCAGCCATGGCTACACTGTTGTTGCTTTTTGGTAGTATGCTAGCTTGGTCAGAGCTAGCTCAGGTATGTCTACCCAGCCTGGAAATTACCCCTCCGACTCCAGTGAAGACAAACTCAAGTAAACTCAGTTAGGGTAAGATAGTGTTTAGACACCTTCCAACTTTAACTACAGTTTCAGCAATTTGTGTTTGTATTTAAGGTAAGAACTCTACGAACTATACTTAGAGAACATATATTGGTGAAAATTACAGATCACAGAAAACTGTAAGCTACTAACCTTGGGCAACCTCTCCAAATACAAGTGAGAAAGAGCCGAAGTGGGTGGCACTGGCTGGGGGTTGCAGAAAGGGGGAATAGCAGCTTTGCAATCTGTTCTCTTTGATCCCATGGTGGACCCTAAGCCTCAGAGCTTTGGGTGGAAGCTCTCCTTATTGAGAGAGGACAGGAAAAGAAGAGCAATGGATTCCCATGGTGTTCTTACCTCTGAGCCTGGAAATAATGAAGCTGTCATGGCAATGCTTCTTAGGAAGTCCTACTGCCATGGGAGGCAGCCATAACTATAGTGGAACTAACCCATGATGGGATTACACCTTTCTTTCCACATGGCATGGTTTGGAGGTCATGTCTCCCTGCCTCCCCCTCTGAGGGTAGCATTCCATAAAAACTCAGAGATGAATGTCTCAGAGTTCTTGGTCTATCTATCCCTTCTTCTCCCATGGCTTTTACTATGGAGGTGTAGGATATGGCCTATGGCCTAAATTCCATTAAATACAAAAAACTGTGTCAGTGCAACATTAAGATTGCTTGATTAAACTTAAAAAAAGTCAGGAAATGCAAACATTAAGGTTTGAACAAGTTTAACACAGCCACGCTGTGAATTTTTTTTGTTTTATGACATGAACAGGAATATATTAAAAATGCCAAGGGAGTCAAAAAACAAAGGGTTGTGCCCTTTTATGCTTTTTTATAATTTGTTAAAAAAAGTCCTAAACAATTTCCTCCACTTTTAATCTTATTTTGAATCCTAGAAATATCAATCATATCAAGTCTTTACTTCCCTGGCTTTGCTGGAGGACCTCTGAGGGATGTCAAAGATCTATATTTTGAGGTCTCATACCTTAACTGAAGGGAGGAGGGTTTTGAAATTTTTAACACAGATGTCCATTCAATTCATCTGAGGGCAGCATTGCAAGGGAACTCACTGAGGTATTAATGTACTTTAAAAAAAAAATTGCTTTGTGTGACAGTGTTAGCATTTAAATAGTTCCAGTTAGGCGTAGAAGTTTACCACTTACTGAAATGAATTGGCTGGTAGAGGAGTAAAATCTCACATTTGCCACTTGTATCGTTTGGCTGGCAACATCTTTCTGTCATGCGGCTGGATATTGCTATAGCTGTATCATTTCAATGGAAAAAGAGATCGTATTTAAGTGAAAACCTAGAGTTGGTAGATTACAGAATGCCTCAAAGCAAGACTCTAAAGTTATATCATTTCTTTATTCTGCCTGATACGTTCTCCTTTTCCTGATGCTGACTACAGAGGATTTGTTGAAAGTGGGTCAGTGAGAAGTTACAATCTTCCTTATACAAATCAATCCAGCAGTTGCCTGAGAGCAGCAGACCCCGTGTCTGATCGTCTCCTGCATCAGGCCAGGCAGGGAAATGCATAACACCATGACTAAGAGTAATAAGCACTGCTAAAATCTTAGCTGATGCCTATTGGATGTGATCAAAAGTGATTGTTCAATCATACAATTTTTCCATTCAAATCAAGGAAAGACACTAGTCCTCAATGGGGACTCTCTACTACCAAGGTCCAAGTGTCATGCTTCAGCTAGTTTGTTGTGTCCCATTCAAATAAGTGTGTTTTCTCTTTTTTACAATGGGAAAGTTGCATTTTTCCCTAATCACTCATAACTCAGAAACATATGAAGACCATTTCAGACAACTACCCCAAATAAATCACCCTGGAGCAAAAAACAGGAATGGAAAATGTCAGCCTAAAGGTGTTTTGTTTGTTTGTTTTTTTATTAAGCAAATTCAACATGTGAAAACAGGTATTATAATGGAAACACTTTTGCAACCTTAACCACATTGGCTGCTTTTAGGCACCTGCTATAATAATGTTCTGATTCTCAGATGGAAGTTTAAGTGAAGTGCTATAGACTGTACTTCAGAAACTCCATGGGGTTAACTTGCTGTTGTTGTTATTCTTCACCCAAAGTACTGTCTAATACATTTTGCTCAATTGTCTAAATCCTGCTGTAGTATTGATTTCTTCCTCTAAGAGCTCTCACCCATTCAGTAAGCTCCAAGGACCCCTTGTCCTGGCTCAATTCACTCTAAAGCACAGCTGGGATATGTTATTCCTGACAATGGTCCTAGAGTTAGTAACTGGTTGGTAGGAAGTATAAGATGATATTAGAAACTAAAAGGGAAATGTTGCTTTACCAAGAAGAAATAAATCATTGCTATTATAGTTCCTTAGAAATATCACTATTTTTCCTGTAAAAACAGGTTTTTTTCTTTTTTGCAGACCCTTTAGGATTCTTTGAAAACAGCTGGGTTTCCATTTACTGAACACTTAACAGTAGCTACACTGAATTTATTAAAAGGAGAGTATCGTATTCATAATCCCAAGCCTGCAGAACCATTAAAAGTAATGAAAAGACACAAGTAGATGTGTAAAAAGTAAATTAACCATTCAGGCAGCATGGTCCAGAGGTTCCTGTTTCATAGTATCACGGGAGGCTGCTGGATAGGTTCTACACCAATACATTCAAATCAACCTTAAAATGAGCAATCTTTACTATTATTATTATTTTTACTGTTTTCATGCCTACAATTTTTTTCCTTTGGTATCCAGTTAACATTTTTTTAAAAATCTTTTCATTATCCTCAGGCTGATTTAAGACAAGACAACCAAAGAATTGGCTGCTTGAAGAAACACATTTCTTATTATGGTGTAGTATCACTGTTTCTTAGGCTAGTTTAGTCACTTATTTCTTTCTATTATAATGCCAAATGTTATTTAGATTTCAGTCATTTAGTAATGCTACGCTGAACACATCAAGGATTCTGAAAAATTCCATACCTACTAGCCTCTTCATTTTCATAATAATCACATATTGACATCCCTTCCCCCCCAAAATTACACACACTGTTATTTTAGAAATATCTTAGTGTCTTAACACAGTTAAAGAGATTATGATGCAATGAACAGCAATCTTCAAAAACATTCTTTCATGTTAAGATACAGAAAATCTAGTTAAAATTCTTTCAGCTTTTAGGAGCATAAGGAGCTCTGAGATGCAAAGCCTGACACTAACTTTTTAACTAACTCCCCCGGAGCCATCATCTGCATTAGTGAAGATATTTAGTTAAAGGTAGCACCCTACTCTGCTTTTCAGCAATCTACTAGTCAATTTAAATGTTGTTATTTGACATAGCTGAAACCAAGGATTTACATAACAAGGAGAGTATATCTATCTTTCTATCTGTATATATCCCTTTGAGTCACTCATAAGGAAGAGAACGCAATATCTCTTCAGCCTGAATATTATAAACTTGTAGTGATCACAAATGTATTGGTTTTAACTTCAGTGCTGAAAAGTTGGAGGTCAGGGTCAGGAAAGGAGTAAAATTCCTAAGCAAAACCTACACTGTGATTTGTTTATGGGAATCGACCCTTGAGTTTCAAAGACAAAATACAATTTGGAGGGGGATGAAGAGTTGACTGGAAATGACATAAAGCTGTTTGAGCTAGGGTCAAATATAAAAAAACCCAAGATGTCTAAAAAAACCTACAAGTGTACACTAGTGGAATATAGGTAGAACTGCTTTATGTATAGGGCAGTTAATAGACAGAGGACAAACAAAACCCCCAACAACTAGAGTAAACTAGTTTTACTAAGTTTTATATAGCTAACATGCACTATACGTGGAGGTTAAAAATATCGTGAATCAGAAAGAGTGGGTGGGAAAGAGGAGAAAGGCGCAAAAATGTTCATTGAAAGAAAGGCAAAAACCTAACACGGGTTTCCTGGCCCACCTCAATGAATTCTAAAATATGATCTCTTCCTATGTAATATTAAATATGCATTAGAGACTGTGATTCAAACCACAATCTGGGTTGAGATTTGGGAGCTACAAAACACAAACACAATATGATGAGTTATTGGATTTCTGCTGCAAATGAGGCTTTTCAACAATGTTCATGGCAATGAAGGGCCTATGAAGGAAAAATCAAGACACAGGCTTCTATGTGATCTTCTTGGGCCCTTGCTCCCCAAATCATAAAGTAAACCCAAAATCACTATGTTAGGAAGCTTATGGGATGGCAACGTCCTCATCTATTTCTGTCCGCCTCTTGCTCTTGGGATCACAATAAAACAAGGAGTATTCTGAGAAAAGAAATTTAACCAAGGTTCCTACAGAGGGAATTCTCTCTCTTTTTCTTTTATTAGATTCTGTACAAGTAAATCTTGACTGCATATATTCTTTATGTATTTTCTACACTGATAGCTTCCAGATGGTATGGTAAACGAAATATTTAACAGATTAAATATGGCTTAAATTTTCCATGCTTCTCTTGCTCACATACAGAAAGGCCTTTTTTATTTTCTGTTTGTTCCAATACTTCTAACATTAACTCTAAGCTTTATTTCTCCTCTAATGCTCACTAATAAAATACTTTTGCATTATGAGCCTGTTTCAAAACAACAGATCAAGTACAGTACAAACATCTTTAAATAGTAAAAAAATAATTTCCCAAGTAAGCAAATAAAACTTTGCACTTCAAATCAGGCCTTGATTCATTAAAAATCTTAAACTTCTCATGAGAAAAATTAACATTTAAACCACTGCTGCTTGGCCAACCACTCCACCACACAAGAACATGAAATATCTCCTCTAAAAAAGTACAAAAAGGACAAAATCACAAATGTGGAACTTCAATTAATTTAAAGCCCCAATCAGCAAAGAATAAATCCTTCGCAGATCTAATTACCAGAGCTCTCGGAAGACCCAGGCCGACCAGCCAATCTTCCTCATGTTTGAACAGCTTGATGAACTAGGGGACTGATGGATATCAAGTCATTTTGTTTAATTTATAAATGGATTTTCCCCTAATACTTAAATTATCATCAGTACAACACAATGAAAATGGGAACATTCTGAATGCAAAGTCTATAAGAGGCCTGGAAGGAATTCCAATGAGGAATGTCACCTCTGTTCATTCCTCTATACAATTGATCTAATTAAATACTGAGGGTGGAAAGGCAGTTTAAAATGTAGCCATTACTGTTTTCTTTTTAGCCTTAATTTATCTGTTCACATCTTTCAAGTACCTCTGATGTTAAAAAAAAGAACTAAGAATTCTACAAGTCCCAAATACTTTTCATTCTTCACAAGCTAATATTCATAAAGCCTATTCAGAGATTTTGCTGAATAATAAATAAATGCATTACTTTTAAACACTGTAACAATAAAAGAGATGAGATACTAAATCTGAACCTTTTCAGTAATTTGAAAGAGAAACTAAATGAACTAGTATCTTTTGTGTGTATTGTTCAACCAACATTAGATCTTTGCTATTATACTTATTAAAATGTCTCTTTATTTTCAAATCTCTTCCTTATTTAATTACTGCTTAGAACTGAAAGCTGCCCTGAATTGTTAAATACCATTAGACCTATTTATAGTCTTTTCACACCAGCGACTTGAGCTCAATCATTTGGTAAAGGTCCTGCCCGCCAACCTACTCATTGTGATTGCAATTCCCACCTGGCTCAGGGGTCTCAGACTGAGAAGATGAAGATGCTGAGCTGGCTCCATCCTCTGCTGTACCCTGCGAGAGAAGGCCTCGCCCCGGGGGAAGCTTCATGCCCAGCTGCTCTGCCATCTCCACGTGGTCTCCGGGGTGGACATAGTCAAACACACTGCTGCCTGTCAGTTCCACCTACAGGGGCAAAAATAAAGGGAGGAGGGAAGATATGGTCATGTAAGCTTTTCTATTTCTAACTTTAAATGGCCTACATTTTAAATGCTGTGTTTCTGAGTGCTTCAGAGAAACATGAGAAACAAAAATGCTAACTTAGACATGATTTTCAGCATTTGATTAGGGAGTGTTCTGTTTAATTTTTACTCCTGCATAGGTAGAGCAGTAAAATACAACAACTAATGTGTACATTATATGTGTGTGTATAAATACATACACAGAATCGATATATTACTGTATATATACACATCTCTCTCTCTCCCTATAATGGCATAAACCATTACAAGCCATTGTATGCTTTCTTCACAAAAAAATCCCTACTCTAAGTGCAAAACTCACCTCAGCCATGCAGCTACAACCAACACCTCCATTATCTACTATACACACACACACACACACACACACAATCACACACGTTCACAGAATCATGATATGATGTTAGGATAATGACATATTACATGAGTATACAGTTACAAACACGCACATTTATTTAAAGTGATGTAACAGTGTTTAAGAATATATGTGGGGCATAACTTTTTCATTAATATTATTCATTATCTCATCAATCACAGAGAGAATGTTCCATATGAGAAAGGTCAGTTCAGGTCTGGGCTAGCACTTTTTTCTGCTGTTATCAGCTTGTTCCTTTTCGATCTAATAAAACAGAAAGGACGTATCTTCTTGAATGTCTATTTGTTTTGTATCTGTTGTAGTAAGGAAGCCAGTGGTTTGTAGAATAACAGTAAAACATAGGCATGTGCAAATGTGGGAAATCAGAAACAAACCGAGATGTTGGCTGGTTTTTAGGCAACAGAGATACAGTATTTTAGATTTCAGCCTGAATCTACTGCTGTTGTAGATTCAGCTTAAGCCATGCGCTACTCACACGTTGCATATCTTGTCATGTTTCCAGAACATTAATATTTCTGATTAAATGTGTTGTGCTATATGGATGGCCAAGAGACAGAGCAGGAGTCAATAGAGGGCTCTGCTAGGCAATAATTTAGTAGTGAGCGGGCCATACATTGAGGACAGTCTCTTGACCACTTTTTATGGGACTATCTGATGTTCTCCCAAGAGTCCGACAGTTTCCCTCCTTTGGTTTCCATATGGTTAATGCCTCTAACTTCTCTTTTCTCTTATCGTTGCATGTTGCTTTCCCACCCCACTCCCCTTTGACTGGCAAACAGGTACCCACAGAGATATCCATGGGTAATGAGCAAGCTGCATTTCTGCATCTCTATAGCAAAGCCTTGCCAATTATATTAAAACTAATTATAAACCTCCTCCCCAGTAAAATCACAACCACATCTGAAAATTATCCACATCCTGAATAGAACATGGGTTACATTTTCTGCAGAGTCCCTAGGGGGTTCTATTTAAAACCAATTGCAAACACTCCCACAAAATAAGTGGCTCTAGTGTAGCAAGCAATTTTTAGTGTGGTTCACTTAAATTCTAAAAGTGAAGTTCACATACCTTTACTAAGACCATCAGTGAAAATGAGATTTTAGTACTAAATCATACTTTCATGCTGTATTACTCTTCTACCAGCTATATCATTTTACAGTAACTATTTTATTAATCTGGTATTGTTACAGAGTGTAAATCAGGATTCATAAATGATCAGTTCATATCCTTTGGGAGGGAGGGATTACATGTAAATAATCCCTTTAATGTACGCATTGCCTCTAAGCATTTCACACAGCAATAAATTGGTAAACTGAATATGAGCAATTAAGAAATTAAATGAAACTAATAAAATGTGTATTTTTTTCTTGATGGTTATTTTATTTGGGGATTAGTGAATATGAAAAAAAATCACTCTAATTTTGTATGGAGGTAAATTGTAGAATTTTAATACACAATATCTGTCAGTTTTTCACTATTGTATTTCAATCAAAACTCTCTTCTAGAAATACTTCAACATACCTTTCACTATATGCTTTGGATTATTGACTATGAAGCTCAAGTAACCATTTCACATAAATGTACTTCTGTATTACATAGTAACTGACAACAAGGAAAACAGATTCAAAATGTGATACATTTACAAACACTATATCTATTCATGTGAAAATGACACAACAGTGTGGCAGCTGTAGCTTGGCTCCACCCTCCATACCTTTCAACCAACTACTCCCACACCAACAGAAAAAAATCAGTGAGATGGCAGCTTTGTCGTAGGTGAAACAGGAAATCACAGCAACAGGAAGTATCATCCTTAGAGGTAGAGATGCAGAAATACATGGGATTTATGATTCAGAAGAGGTGAATTTATCAGACACAGGCCTTGATCATTTTAACTTGCCTTTAAGAACAAGCTAGAGACTTTGATTTGAAGAGCTAATTAGGAAGTGGTGCAACACTCAGATCACGGATAGTGATCACTATCCATGATGGATATCACGTAAAGGGTAATACCAGGGGTTCACAGTCACCCACATTTTGTTATAGCGGGTCATTCTGGCATTCACCAAGAGGAATGAGATATTATGTGTGTACATACAATTAAGGCTTTTTTCCAAGAAAAGTCTGATGAAGGAGTTACAAGATTTTTTTTCTGCGCAATATTACTTTAAAATAGTCTTTAAAGGAGTTGTAAATAAACCCATGTCTTTTTGATAGGCTATGGATGCGTTAGTGACACCACTGACATACTTGTAAAATTCAAAAATGAAACACAAAATGCTATTAATTTCTCTTTTTGAGGCACTGGATTACTAAAATAGTTATGATATACTTTGCTATTACTGCCAATCTTGAGTTGGATCAGAGATATTTCAAAACTGAGGCTATGGACCTGTTACACCTTCATGGCAATGACAACAAAAATCCCTGAGAGAATCACTGCAACCCTGGTTGACAAAAATGTGCATAGCCATCGAATAACCCAATATCTATAAGAGACAGTTTAACAGCATTCTTTATTTCAGCCTCCAGTTTAACAAATACAGACACTAAAAGGATATATCAGACAGAGAGGATCCCATATAAATGCACAGGCTGGGATTTGTCGTTAGCCTATTTACTCCTCCTCAGATCTATATGGGCTCTGGGAATAACAAATGCTTCAGAGTGAGGGGCATGCTTACTAGAGTTTGCCCTACAAATTGTTCCATTTACAACTTTTTGCAGGTAACTCAGTACAATCTTTTGGAGTTTGTTGGCTATTGCTATATACTGCTGAGAAAATGGCACTTTCAGCATTCTGCAATTCAGCAAAACTGTTAAGCATATGGTGTGTAACCTATTAGGGCTAGCCTGCTTGCTTGGCTATATATCTTTTCTTATGGGTTTGACTACTGGTTTTATTAAAATAGGTAATAATGGGTTTATAGGTTTATATTAGAGTGTGTATTAGCTGTAACTCAAGGGACCTATAGGCCATATCCTGTATGTTGAGCTAAGGCTAAATTAGTGTAGATATGTTTGGGACCTTTCACCAAGAGAGCGGTGATGAGCTAAAGCACAAGGTCCATATATGGTTGCAACCTGTAACAAAGATAGATAAAAGATGCATTGAAGCTAGGTGGTATAGCAGGGCTACCTAAGTTCATACCTTCTTTGTACTTCAGAGGTACACCACAATTTGGAAAGAACTGAAATAACTAGTTAAGACAGAAATAACAGATGTGAGAATGAGCTAATGTCATTAATATGTATGTATATGCCATCAATACACACAAACATACCAGCCTATGGAGTAAGTGTACCCCAACATTTTGTGGGTGAGGAAACTAAGTTTGGACATAGAAGGAAGCTTCAGGTGGCTGAAGCTCTATAAGATCCACCGTGCCAAGGAAACTTCTAAGCTTCTAAACTTCAAGGCTTCTTTGTTCTTATTTTTTTGTTTATTATCTTTTGTCTATTAGTCCTCAATTGTAAGTTTAAGTCAGTTAGTTAAGTAAAACTCTAAATTAACTTCTTTAGTCTTCTATAGCTCTCAGCTCCTCCTAAGCTTTGCACCTCCCATTCAAGAATTGAGGAACCTGGACCTGAACTCTTTTGGCATGCCAGAGGCAAGGCTGGTCCTTTGTCTCTTCCCACCAGGTTATCAAGGAAGGGTGTGAGTATATTAATCAAAAGCTTTATAGTACGTAATATCACATGTATCTCTAGAACAATATTATTGCCTTTGTAACTCTGATTCTTTTACCATTTGATTACTAATCCATTTTTCTCAATAAAAGTGTTTAAGGCTAAATTTGTCTGAGTGTGAGTGTCCTTGCAAACTCTGTGTAGCCTGATTCTGGGACAAGAACCTTATTATCTTCTGATCAGATTAACTGGCCTGTATTATCTAAAATAATATTAACCTCCTAAAATCAGGCAACACGTGAAACCCCACTGAAGTCAATGGGACTTAAGCACATGCTTAAGTGTTTTGCTGAATAGGAATAGTTTGCTGAATGGGACTTCTGCCAGTACCTTTTCAGCCGCCACTCCTACTGCCAAGGGTATCAGCTTGCTGGATGTGGGATAGGTCATTTTAAATTATCCACTACTTCAGAGAAGGAAGAAAAAGAACTGATTATGCTGGATATTCATGCTTCTTGGATGGCTGAAGGCATAAGGTGTGGGCTTCCAGTGTAGCCATGTGCCATGTGTTATTACTTACATAATCATTAATTAAAACACTGTGGAATGGACAGTGTTGAGTGGCTTACAGCCATTCTCAGTACTTCGTACACAAAAATACCTCCATGAAAATCAAGTTGCATTATGTCTGATTCTTTGTACATCTCTTTGTTTGACCAATAGCAGCAAATAACCACGTTCTAAAGTAACTAAGATTGATGATCGGTGCTTTCTAACATCCATAATTATGATGTATGCAGCAGGAAAGATAACATTATATTCAGACACTACCCTGATTAGTCGAAAAACATGTTTTCTAAGTGAGCTGAGTAAACATGCAAAATATGGCCTGGAGGAATCAATACAATGCCAGGAATCAGAAGGGCCTGAGTTCTAATTCTGACTATACTGTACCCTTATTTTGAGTCATGATCCTCTCTCTGACTTGGTTTGTTGGTATGCATATAGAGTAGTCACCATTAAAAGAAATTAGTATTTGCCAACAGTTACCACACAGTAGAATCTGAGATGATATTGTTTTTCCATTACCTGTACTGAGAATAAGAAATGTGTGTGGTAACTGTGTAGTATCTGGTGACGGGGGGGCGGGAATATTGACTAAACAGTAACTACTGAATGTGAATCTTTACCTGCTATATAAGTGCATACTGTGTACCAGATTCTTCTCTCGCTAATGCTGGTTTTACAACTGTGTAGCCCCATTGACCTCAACAGAGCTACCCCAGATTTATATCAATTAAATGAACAAAGAATCAGGACTGGTATCTTTTTTTTAGTGATGCAACTTTAAATAAAAACAGAGCTACTTTATTACAAAAATGCTGGTTTAGTAACTTTTTTCCTGATCCCTTTCATACCTTGTTAAACAGTATTTGTAAATGAAATGCTGCTCCCAAAGGCCCCAATTCAACAATTATTAGAGTCAATAGGACAATTCATACTTAAAGGTAAGCATGTGCTTAGGTATTTTGTGGCACCAAGGCCATAACCTCCAGTTATACTCACCCAATCTATTCACTGAGGGGAGTAGGTTTTGTTTTTAAAGACTCTTTACCTGATTTGTCATAAAATCCTCATTATTACCCTAAATATCAGATATATTTTACAACTTAGAAGTTTGGTGAAAAATGTAAATATATTAACGTTTCAGTTGACTTTTCCACATCATAGTCATCATATCCTGCTGGCAAAAGGAAACAGAGTCTAATTTGTCTTCTCATCCAAAAAGCAGGCATGTCAATATAGTTTGCTAGGCTCTCTGTAGTAAGCAATACTGTATAACCTCAGCATTGCAGTAACTGTGCAACTCAGTGCTATTGTACATCTTCGTTGACTGAACATGTACAGTACAGCATGGATGGGGAAACAGACAATTCAGTGTAAACTCCTTAAGAGATTAGTTTAAATAACTTTTTAAAGGAGAAATATGGTGATAGATATCTCAGTTCAGTGTCATAGTAAAACCTGTTTCTATTTTATACTATAATGAATATTTTCCATGTATTCATTATCTATCTATATTTACTATATTAAATGCTAGGATTGACAAATTAAATCATTAATATTTTAATGACTGCATATATCACCCATTTCACATAACTTAGTGTGTTTCTATATACCTGACCCCATCTAGCCTTACCACGGAAGTTTACAGGTGCAGTATGGAACATGATGTGGCAACTGTAACATTGTACTACAGTTTATAGGATAATAGTGATAAAAGAATAATGTGGTATCTTCATTACAGTAGGTTTTCTCTTGGTATTGTATCAATAACATCTTCATAACTTCTTACATATCACAGAACCAAACTGAATATTTATTAATTGTTTTGACAGAAACTTGATATTTTTACTGCTCTGTCTCATTCCAGGTATTAGTTAGCTGATGTACCTAAAGGAAAAATACAGAAAAATAAAGACTAGTTTAAAAGAAGTAATTGTATAAATTAGTAGAATGAGGAGAAAGAAGTTTCTGCCCAATAGTAATGGGTTAAAATTAAAACTCTTGTAAATTACCCAATAAGATATGCATATATGCAGATATATTCAAATACCATACAATGACATCATCCGCAAAAGCAATAACTTCTCTAGAAGCTGAAACTTGCAAGAAGGATGCTATGGCATCAAGCAAACAGAAGTTCTGATGCTGCAATGTTTTTCACCAGAATTATTTCTTTTCAACAAAGCAAGCAGGAGGAAAGATGTCATAGCAAAGGCAGCACTCACACAATTTCTAAAATTGGTCTGAGAGTAACAGAACCCCATTCTATTGACATGCAGCTAACAAGTTCCATGTCTGAATGTCCATGAATTTCCCTGGACTTGTTTCGCAGATCTCCACATACTTTCTAATAAACTTCGCTGATGCTCAATTCATTTATGGAACACACCTTACTGCCTCACTAAAGCTTTTGTTTTTCTTCTTATGAACATTTAAAGAAATAATGAAAATACATTTGTAAATAAACAAAAACAGTGAAATCAAGACTTAATTCTCATGCTTTTTAAATTGTTCTTCAAGTTTATTTAGTGATCATGAAAAATGCTGGGTTAACAACCCAGCAGATGAGGTCCCTTATTTCCCCACAGGACAGAAGCAGTAGTAGGAGCACAGGCTTCTCCACATAATTCCACAGCTCTGACTTAGAAAAGACCATCTCTGACAATGAAGGTTTCACACCTATTGAGTCCTTAGCCTTTCTGTTGAGACTAGCAATAAGGGCCCAAATAATGTCAATTGTGGTGATGGAGTTTTGCAATGGGGACACCTGTTCCCTACGATCTGGAATGCAACCAATAAGCCAGATGGGTTCTGAACCAAACACTGGTCCCAAATGCTTCTGAATTGGGGTTAAAAACAGGTTCAGAATTGATTTTTGTACCTGGCTCTTACCTCATTTAACCTGTGCCCAACCTCCACCCTGACCCCAGGTCAAAGCACTCCATGAACTTGATCCAAAAGTAAATTTTGTGGTTTGGGCCCCTTGCCAAACTCATTTCACATAGTTCACTAAACAGTCTGTGAGACTAGCAACTTCTTCACTCCTTTCCACTGGTTTTACATCAGTGTAATGCCACTGACTCCAGTGGAGTCATTTTTGATTGAAACTAATGTAGGAAAGGAGAATCAGACCCTAAAATTTACTGTTTGAGAAACGTTATGAAAAATATTTTAAATTTTTCCTCACGGGCAAGGGCCAACATTTTCAAAAGTAGCCTTTGATTTTGGGTGCCCAACTTGAGACATCTAAAGTTGGGCACCTAAAAACAGAGGCACTGAAAATCAGAGCTCGCTTTTGAAAATTTTGGCCTGAATATAAAATGTTTAACACCTCCCTATGAAGTGGTGATGTTTTCTGTAGGAACTGGGTCAAGGCTTGAAGATGAAGACAGTTGACTCAAAGTACTATCTATTCATTAGGGTTAAGGCTATTCAACAGAGCTACTACTGTCATCAGGTGCTAGACTGCTTAGAATGCCTGTCTACTATCATATGCTCTTAATTTCTCTTAGCTCAACTCTCACTATAATATTTTGATTTCTATTTCCTCTGGCTGCTGAACCAGAATGTCAAGGGTGGTTCTTTGCAACTACAGATATAACTTAAATGAGTGACACTTGGGGTGGGAGGAAACAAAGTTCTATGGATAAGCCTCTCCAAAACCCTATGCCAGCCAGCAAAGGGAATTCTTCAGATGTAATCGTGTGGCCTTTTCCTGGGCAAGGCGCTGCTTGCGTGGGGGTGGGAGATGGGAGTACTTTAAATACCAATGGCAAATTAAGTTAGAATGTTGCTAATTGTAGTAGGTGAATAAAAAGCTTTTTTATATTGCATAGGCCTTAACATTTTGGAGCTCCCGCTCAAACAGAGTAAAAGGAAGGGAGAAAACAATTTCACACCAAAAGGAAATTCAAGGCTAATAATTAGGGAGGAAGGATGAGCCTGCTGGAGGTTCAGGTTTCACAGTCAAACTATTTTTCAAAACATTGGTATACCACAAAACTGATCAATAAAATAAATGTTCCTCCTGCTTTTATGGGAAAGAGAGAAAATTTCTGATTCCCTTTTCCCTTGATCAGAGAAAGGAGTGAAATGAATATCCCAGTTCTGCCCACAGCTCCCACTCACTCTTTCATTTGAATTATTACTATTACTATTATATTCATTATGTACATACCACCTTGGATACATAAGGCACTTTACAAGAAACTTAACAATCATGTCCTTATCCTAGGAAGCTTATACTGTAAATGGAAATGGAAACATAAAAGCCCACATGAAAAAGTGCTCTTCAGGAGAACAGTTTTCAAAAGGATGACAGATCATTTCTATATAAATGTTGCATTGCCAGACTTCTGCTTATGACTTACACTTAGTGCTCTTGGTGTTTTTTACATTAAATTAATTGCCTGCATTTGATGTAGCGATTGCCTAGTCCTCTACCAACCTTCCCTATGTCATCTTTGGGCCAAAAAGGCTGCTCCTTCTCCCAGAGGTGAAAGTAAGCTGGTGCGCCGTACCGGGGCGGATCGACTTCCCCTGGCAGCAATTTAAAGGTCCTGGGGCTCCCAGCAGCGGCTGGAGTCCTGGGCCCTTTAAATTGCTGCCAGAGGCCTGCTGCTGGTGCCCTGGGGAAGCGGCGGTGGGGCTCGGGCGGCGATTTAAAGGGTCCAGGGCACCTGCCGCAGCTACCGCCCCAGGCCCTGTAAATCGTCCCCAGAGCCCGGGGGTAGCAGCGGTGGGGCTCCAGCAGTTATTTAAAAGATCTGGGGCTGCGGCAGCCGCTGCAGCCCCAGTCCTTAAAACAGCCGCTGGAGACCTGCTGCCACCTCCCCAGGGCTCTGGCAGCAGGGCTCTGAGGACAATTTAAAGGGTCTGGGGCTCCACTAGCCGCTACTATCCTGGGCACTTTAAATCATCCCCAGAGCATGCTGGAGCCCTGGGGTAGCAGCGGCGGGGCTCCAGCGGCAATTTAAAGGACCAGGGGCTCGGCCAGCACTACAGCCCCGGGCCCCTTAACTTGCTGCCAGAGCACCGCCGCTGCTACCGCAGGGCTCCGGGGACAATTGAAAGGGCCTGGGGTGGTAGCCAGAGCCCCAGGCCCTATAAATCACCAACCGAGCCCCAGTCTGCTGCTGCTACCCCAGGGTTCCGGCAGCGCGGCTCGGGTTATAATTTAAAGGGCTCAGGGCTCCCACTGCTGCTACTCTCTGGAGCCCTTTAAATTGCCACCCAAACCCCCCTGCCTTCTCCCCATGTAGTTCTCCAGTCCAAATATAGATCTGTTTTAGAATGGCATCCTACCCCATAGCTGTAGAAGCATGGCTGAGGAACCAATTCACCTGTGCTCTGTTGCTCTAGCCCTTTAAATCACTCTGGAGTGGACACATATGTGAGTGCACTGGGTTCAGAGGAAACCCTGTCCAGACTAACGGGAAATCTTCAGGGTTGAGCAGCACAACTGTCTTCTCTTGCAGGAGATTTGAGAGGCTTCTCTCTTTTTCTCTCTCTGTGGCACCCATATCTCTTCCCTCCACTAAAATCTTCTCCTTCTCTAATCCTGTCTTGCTCATTCAGTCTCCTGAGGTGTCCGTCAGGGACAGATGAGATATACCTATAGTCTAGTTCACTTCTCTCCAGCTGGCTACTCTGCTCACTATCTTAGATCATTCCACACTTATAAGCCACTCAGAGCAGGAGCTGATGGAGCAACCAAGAGATGTGATTACGCTAAGTGACAGTCGTGTCAAGGTGAGGGAGAAAAAAGGGGGATAAGGCACCATCCAGCAGCCAAGGGAAAGTAGCCACCTGCAGGAAACAGGAGGTAAAGATGCCAGGGGAAGATGTTGATGATCAGCCCAAAAGACAGGAACATGAACAGCTGAGTGGAGAGTCAGAGAACAGGATGGGAAGCCTGAGACTCTCGCCAAAGGCCAGAAGTTAGGCAAGCCATGACTAGCTGGACATTATCTACAAAGAAATGCCCTTTTGGCAACTGGTAATTAACTATTAGATCATCCAATGACTTCCTGTTGCACAAGAATTGATATACTGTACAGCAAGACTGTTGTAGGGTTTAAGAATCTGTTCATATCCCAAAGGTGGGACAAATACAGAATGTCCATGTCACTGACTGTTGCTACAGTTACTTACCTATGCTCTTCCTGCTACTCAAAGTGGCCATTTATCCTCACATTTAAGAAATGGTCATTGATTATTGCATTGTTATGTATTTTACAAAAAATCTTCTCAATTGGTATGCATTGTATAATAATGACTAGCAGAATGCTGACATATGCTGCAGCATGTCAATGTGTTCTGATCTCTCACTACAGTGTCACTTTTAGTGCAAGAATCACATTTTATATATTACTGCTGTAGTCGGTTAATTAATAGATATCTAAACACATATTAACTGACCCTAGATTTGGGGCCTCAATTTGTCAAGCTGAGCTGACATTGCTTGATTTTCAATCCCGGTATCACACTTATCCCAATTATAAATCATTACCCTAGTGCCAGCAAATCATTGCAGTCCATTTCCAACATTCTGAAGCACCCTTGTCTTGCCATAACTCTTGTCTTGTGCGGCACTCAGAACATTTGGAACTGGAGAGTACTTGTTGGCTTCTGCTGCAATATAAATCTCTCCCTCCTTCACAAGTAGCCCTTTATTTTTAACCAGAAGAGGTTGCAGACAGAAACCAATCTAACAAAAGGTGGAACGTATTTCTCCATCTGTTTTGCAGCAGTAAAACAGAATGACCTTGTTTTGATTTCATTTACAGTAAAAATATAGCATTTACAGTATTCAAATAAAGTGACTTTGGCTATTTTATTTATGAATACTGATTTCTGCATAAAGATGATAATTTCTGCTTTCTTCCTTGTAGGAGAATAAGCACTAATATTGGTTCTTAGATGAGTCATGGAAGGCATTGCAAGAAACACTGCTGAGGGCATAACAAAGATCTTGTACTATTTTGCAGAACAGTGCCAACAAGGATGGGAATCGAGTATTTCTCTCTGAGGGCTAGATCTTACTCCCACTGAAGTCTATGGGAGCTTTGCCATCAGATTCAACTCGAGTTGGATCAGGCTGTTTTACAATAATTCATGGAGCTCTAAATTCAATATAAAATAAGACAAACTATTCTATAATATATCGACTCACAAGTTGTGAGTCCATCTTCTTTGAGAAGAGCAAGGTATGATCCACATTCAGACACTTCAACTACAATACCTTGCATTTCTTCTACCTTTAAAACATTTTTATAGTGAAAGTAGAGTCTGAAGTCCTCTGTTTTCTACACAGAACAGGAATAGGTTTTCCATGTTGGTCCAACAATCTGCTTCAACCCAATGTGAAGGGACCACTAATAGGGGTGAGATGGTAGTTCACTCTCCATGGCCCATGACTGCCAACAAAGATGCTAATTAGAACAAGCTATAGTGGTGTTTTTTGTAATGTTCACATCTATCCATTAATATTACATAAGCTTCAGACCATCTAATATTCCCACAAAACTGAAATTTAGAACAAGTAAAATAGACCCACAATGATTATAATTTTGACAGCCTTCCAGGTTCTGACACAAAAATGCTGTGTGTGTGTGTGTTACTTTTTCTCCTCATAAGAATGTTAGGTTGATTATAGGGAATTGGAGTAAAATTAAGTTAATTCTATTTAAAAAAATAAGAGATAAAAGAGCCTAAAATTTCAATCTTGAAGTATATAAATCCAACACAGATATAATAAGTCCAAAGTGCATAGTTGCCTTTGACTTTATAGGAATAAAAGATGGTTGTACAGACAGCCTTTCATATTCAAACCATTTCAAAGGCTTTTTTAGAGTAACTGGATTAAATATTTGTTACTGTATTCAAATGTGGCATCCAATTGGCATTTAGAAATAACTCATACATTGCCTGGGATAGTGGGCCTTTTTCTGACATAGAGGATGTTTCGCAGGACATTTGGTTTATTCTCTGTAAATATGTGGTCTGTAAAAGTGCCCTGGGGAATTATAACTCCTACCCAGACAGCCACAAGAAATGAACCCAAAAGACCTCAGTTCTGTCTTATGTGTTGAACATCAACTCTGGCTGTGGCACTGCACTGCCTTGAATTGTCTCACTGGATCCACGGTGCATTTATGGGCAATGATACTAGTGATATACAAGTGTATATGTTTGTTTGTATGTATGTTTACTTCTATTGCTGTAAGTAAGTTCTGACAGCATTTTAGCATGATTACCATTGTAAATAAGAACTTGTTCTGAATGAGTTTTACCAAATAATGTAAAGATTGTGATAGGGAGATTTTGTTTGCATCTTTAAAAAAGCATCTCCATCTGCTTTGCCATCATTAGCATCTGTAAACATGATGCAGCTGGTTGTCTCCTAGTAGAGATGCAAAATTTAGAAATTCACTGAGTGACCTGAGAGCTTATACACTCTCCCAACTCTGGTCCTTCTACCTGGCAGCCATATTGTTTTATTATTACAGTGTCAGTAAACTCAATATGTTGCTTTGATTTTCATCTATTATCTACTGTATTTACTGTGGGTGGAGCATCTCACAGAACCATTAAGAGAACTGATTGACCCAATAAAAGAAAATAAATGAAGCCACAAAGCAACAAAGCATTAATAAATATCTGCAGGAAGTCTTGGGATATTTGAAATTAGCTAGTGCACGCAGAGTGGATGTGAGACACACCACCAATAGCTAGGATGCTTCAGTGATTTCATCTGGTCAACTAGCCCATTTTCTAATTTTTATCTGCAAATGTGAGATAAAGGGCGTGGTAGAAGGCTACCACGCCCTTTCACTTAAGCTTGAAAAAACAACAGAAAAGTAAAACTACTACACAAAGGTGAAAACTTATTACATGTTAAATTAGATTAAGAGTCAATCAAAATCCAACTGTGAATTTATCATTTCAATGAATTTCAATGAATGGTTTAAAATCTGTTTGAAATCTATTTGAAAATGAATATGTAATAGTATAGACATATCTCTTTCAAAGCTAGTATTGTCAGATGTATTCTGTGCATTATAATTCATGAACGGAGTAGATGACTATTTGAGAAGTATTAAAGTGAGCTGACTTTTCAATACAAGTGTCTTCACAATAAGTTTTTCTATTCTTGGCAATTCAGAAATGTAGACAATTGTGCTAGAAAAATAATGTGTATTGTAATATTCATTGTACAGTAGTAGTATAGTAAGTGGCAATTCTGGACATTACAAGAGACATAAGGATTATTTTCTGTGATTGCACAGAGAATACTTGGATTTCTTGTGAAGCTTTTGCATTGGAAATGAGATTCATCAGTCTGAACAGGGCAGGGTTAGAGCCCTTAGCAACATGCTTATTTTGTAGAAGGTCACTCAATAATAACTTCCTCTGCCCTCCAAGCTTATTAAGACTGACTGGCATATATTAATGAAAACACCTGATTCTCCAACCATAAAACCCAGACAAAGACTTTATTTTAATATTAAGGAAGGAACCCTTAATTAGCAGGGTTTCAAAAATGTCAGCTTCTTCTATTAGCTGTTCTGGTCCATCAAAGCCATAATCCCTACTGTCAAATTTCATCACATGATAGACAGTTTGCTGGCTGTCTTTTTTTTTTTAAATCTGATCATACTGACTGAAGCTTTTTTATTTTGCCATCACATTTAACAACTTTGCATGCATCTCCCTGTTACTCTGCTGATTTTACTCCTTTCAAAGTACTCATGTGTCAGCTAAAAGGAGAAAAAAAATCAGAGGAAACATGAAATATTACATGTCGATACACAGATGTATAATTAAGGACTTTTTTGAAGATTTCTCATTCGTAATATTGATT
The DNA here is from genome assembly GCF_016161935.1 of Mauremys reevesii. NCBI lineage: Eukaryota > Metazoa > Chordata > Testudines > Geoemydidae > Mauremys > Mauremys reevesii. The sequence goes on from NC_052626.1 coordinate 47,245,193, forward strand.
CTTTTCTAGGGCATACAAATGTGGTTCTGTGAAAACACAAACAAAAAACACAGATTCACAGATGCATTTCCATCTGAGATATGTTAAAGAAAAAAAGGACAAATGTTTGAAACATTTCTAAGACCTTTTAAGATACACATTTTTTTACTACTAACCCACAGAACACATTCATGTTAGAAGGAATTCATTAAAATGGGTACTGTTTGCACTACCCTTCAAATGACAGGTAAAGCAATTTTGTCAAAAATAAACAGAATAAATACATGTATTTTAAAAGATTTATGTTTTAATGTCTATAAACTCTCATGTAAATGGAAAAACACTTTCCTACAGTTACAAACAAGCCAAGCAATTCCTGCAGATATATAAGTTGAACACACACAAGACTTATTTGAATGAACCATATGGTAAATACCTGACTTTATATAATGAAGGATACAATTAAGAAAAATACTATAAACAAAACATTACAGAATAAGCATCAGGATCATATAAAGGCATTGTAAACAACGCAGCCAACACCTTCCAACCCACACCATGCTATTCTAAAAGTAGTTTACAGATTTGATGAAGCTGATACCCTCATATTCAACTTTTACTTATTTATCTCATCTCTGCAATCTTTCCTTCTTTTAGCAGCCAGAAATGTATACATTTGAAAGGCAATGATACAGAGATGCAAAATATATACTTTTTATGCTGCTTTTTTCTGTAAATTAAGATTATTTCCTTCAGATTTTTAAATGTCCTTATATTTCTTCTGTTAATAAGGATGTAGGCAATACTGCAATGTACATGGTGCTTTATAAAACATACAGTAGAATAAAAGAAATCTCTGTCCCAGAGAATTGATCATTTAACAGAGAAGAAAAAACACAGGACAATTACTCACGTAAGGGAGAGTGTGGAGAGATCATTGGGAGAACACACAGAAAGAGTTCAGGGAACAACTGAGTTTTAAGGGAGGATCTGAAGAATGAAAGAGAAGGGTGGTTGGCAGACTAGAAGTGCAAGACTGCTCCAACTGTAGGAAGTAGCATGAAAGAAAGTGCACAGCAAAGAATGAGAGAAGGAAATGAAGGGAACAGTGGAGAGAAAGGAATGAGAGTATTGGAGTAAAGAAACAATGAGAGTAGAGATGTAGGCACTTATAAATTATGCAGAACGTTGAATTCGACATAGTAAAAAACTGAAGTCAGTCAAAGGATTGAAAGAGTGTAGTGAAATGGCTGGATAAGTGATGTGGTCAGAGTGGCAGCAGGGATAACTCTCTTTGAACAGTGGTATTTTGGAGAGGCAGGGAATGGGGAGAGGTGAGAATCAGGGTGGCCAGACAGCAGGCTGCTACCTGGATTAAGCAGGCTGCTACCTGGATTAAGACATTAGATTTCCATCCTCCTCATCTTCCCTTCTATTTCATCTACAAGTCTTTATTCACATAGCAAACACTAGCTTAAATTTCAGTGTCCATATGCATCAGCCCTGGGGGGTGTGTGTGTGTGTGTGTGTGTGTGTGTGTGTGTGTGTGTGTGTGTGTGTGTGTGTGTGTGTGTGTGTGTGTGTGTGTGTGTGTGTGTGTGTGTGTGAACGGCTGGAGGTCCAGAACCCTAGCCCCTACTGCTCCCATTCCAAACCCTTTCCAAATTATCACATGGTATCACCTCCTTATATACAATACACAAATATGAGAGATAGAATGACTGAAATAAAGAGAGAGGCTTTTCATAAAGAACAGAACAACTGTTCACTTTTCCCTCTATTGACTAAAAATGTTTAAAGGCACAAGCCAAGAAATACTGCGAGCAGTTGGTTTTGTTAGCCTCTATTGTGAAATCAAACAAAGTTGGAATGGAGAAAGCAGGACTGGAACTTAGAAGTAAAAAGTAAGCGGAAATGCATGTGCCTAAGAGATCCAGTGCTCACTGTGAAAAATCAAAGGAGTGCCAGCACAACTCCGATTTTACCTGAGGAAAGGAAATATTTTACACTGCTGAAATATAAGAGCTGAGTGTCCATGCCACAGTCTCCTCTCTGAGTCACCCAGCTCATTCTGACACCTTCTTTCATTTGTTAGTACAGTCACTGAGGTATATATGAAGAGTTGGCTATTGGCTTGTTTGGTGGTCTCCAATGAGTGCAGGAAACAGTTTGGCATTATATATGGCTCTGAAGGGCATTTAAGAAATGAGATTCTTCAGGGGAGGGAGTTTGTATTTCACAATGGCCTGGCCATTCCAGGTGTATACTTGGGATTTACAAAGTACAGGATTGTACAACACTCCTGATAATGAAAATCTGGTAGATTTAGGCCTGAGAAGGACTGCTAGAAATGGATTTCTTAATCACATAATAATGGAATGGAAGCTCTATTCCCCTCTCTGACATTGACTTATTGTGTAGCAGTAGGCATATCTCAGATAACTTTGCTGTGCCATACTTTCCCCATATGTTAAATGGATGTATTACTACTTACTTAGCACACATCATTGTTCTGAAGCTTAATTAGTATTTGCAAAGCAATTGAGACCTATGAATGAAAGGCACTATAGACACGAACAGAGCAATGTTATAAAACTGAATCAGATAACGGCCATGGTGTTTCAGGTGTGACGGTGTCTCAATTCTAGGTATCCTAAAGTTGTTTCAGTGACACACTTTTAATATGGACTTGGACAAGGCAAAGATGTTGACTTACTGCAGGAATCCAGCCAAACCCTAGTCAAATAAGAGTATTACAGTGCATGTGCGGTGCCTCACTGAGAAATCTATACCGTATTAGTGTATAAGAGGGGTATCCAGGATACTGTGTAAGAGAAGCATGGTCTCAGGTTACTATGAGGGACTGCTGGGCTTCACTGGGATTAGTTGTTCACAAGGGATAATTGGGGTGTGGAAGGAGGGGGAAAGCAGACCTCTCTCTTTATGTACAGAGAAAGAGATGTTAAATGAATAGCACTGGCATTCTCAGTAGCTATTAGGTAAAGCTGGAAGCCTTTGGTATGCCTACTTTGAAGCAGTATACTTTTGTGGGTTAGAATGGTCAGTGTTTCTATCTGCTACGGGCAAGAGAATTCAATACCCCTCAGCTGGAAAAGGATGTTATTCATTGACTGAGAAGACTGCCTGCTGGCAAGGTTAACAGTATTATTTTTGTACATAATGTGCATAATTAATGCTTCTGTATTTGGACAATTTTGTGCTGCAAATAAAGCTGTGGCCTTTCCTTGCCAAAAACAGTGTAATATAAAATCATTGGGAATTAGATCTTGGGAGAGGACAGAAGAATGAACATGCCAATATTCAAATGAAAAATGTGCTGCTCTAAAGAAATGGTGGTTTGCTGAACCTAAAAGGCATGAAAATGGGTTCAAAGGCAGCTTAAGTTTGCCAGTTCTCTTCTTTCCCCTTTTTTTCTGTTACTGTAGGAAAGCAGTAAAAAGAGGCTATTATGGTTTTATTAAATACAAATCTAAATGAGATCTTGATGTAAATATCTGGTTATTGCTGTAGTAATCAAAAAGGTGCCAATAGAATCATATTTTCACATGTGCACAATCTGTAGTTAAGTATATGTAACCCAATCCTGTACACTTCCAGAGCTTTATGGAAGTTTAGATTCATAAATCACATTGAATTTAGAGTATGTAGCCCAGTCCATTAAACATATATTTCAACATCTATACAAATCTTCTACTTTCCTTTTCGAAATGGCTTTGTGTTCTATGTATTTCCCACCTTTTACATAAAAGATTCTTTACTAAATTGCACAACACCCACATCTGTATTTTTATGCAGTGCAGCCATAAGAGCTCACTTATCTAAATATATATTTATATATATTTATATATATGTTATTTTTATATAGATATATATAGATATAGATATAGATAAACCTGCTAACAGACGTTGTATAAGACAAATGCTGTGCTACTTGCGATTTAATTTTCCCCTCTACCCAAGAGGTTCACAAAATGGATTTGGGAGTATTTGGAAAAAGGGGAAAAAATAAGAGTGCTTTGGAAATGAGTTTGTGCATGAAACAATCTTCATCTGCATTGTTATCAATTAAATTGCCATCAGTGCAGCAGATACCTCTGGCAAAGCTCCAAGTTCTGAAGAGGCTGGATTGACTTACAGTTTTAGAAACAGGGGTCAAATTGACTCTCACCTTTGCAATGCCGATAGTTCTATATAAATCACCTGATATATAAATATTTATTCATCAACAGCTGGTTAGTCAGTAGCATGTTGTGGTCTGTACATATTTTGTAAAGCAGATGGTTTGGATTATCTGAACTCAAAGTAAAAGTCACTGTCTAATGGGACTTTTTTTTTTTTTTAACTAATGGTACATTTTAATTGTCAAAGTATATGAAGTTTCTGTCAATTATGCAGGTTTTAAATCCCTAAGAGTTGGGGACTATTCTTACATTTCATCTATTCACCTGATGGATGAGCTTCTGAAATAGACTGCACATCAGATGACCACACTGGACATATTGTGGTCTGTCCTACATATGAGAGTACTTTGTTAACATTGCAATATCTCTGCTAGCACAGCAGAGCTAATACAATTTCACTTTCTCTTTGTGTCTGTAATGGTTTCCCATTATCCTGATAAGTGGGCAGCCATTTCGTTTCTTCTTTTTATTGATATAGCTGTGGAGAAGAATTAGATTTCAACATTTACGTAACAGAGATTAATTGATTGATTAGATTAATTAAATATTCCATTAAATTCTCTTTTAAAAATGCACAGGATTGTAGATCCCCCGGGTTTTTTCCTAACCCTTGAAATCACAAACAAGAGAATGCATAACTAAACGTTGTATCTTATCTGCTGGAGAATAATTAACCAAGTAGACGCATTGCTATGAAGGAAAATGACTCATAACTCGGTGCTCCCTAAATATTCTTTGATGTGTTTTCAAATTTTCTGCAAACCCACTAAAAGTGAAAAGTTTATTTCCACTAAAGGAACTGCTACTAGAAATCCCAGGTTTATAGAAAATATTCTTTAGGTAACTGAAAAAAAGGAAAAGGAAAAGAAAAGATGTCATTTGGGTATGTTGTTTCAGATGTGATCTAAAGTGGTCTACCTAGAACTTCCAGTCACATAATGTTTCAGAGATCTGTTGAAAAATAAAAACAGCAAGTGGCCTTTTAGGTAACCCATAATTAAAAGCAATTTTGAGCTGTCTTTTCAGGAAAGCTACCCAGGGGAAGTATTTGCTACCTGTTTGACCTTCACGATTGTGAGTCCTTGGCAGTGTCAGCGACCCTCTGAACTGAATTCAAAACTAATCTCTAACAGAAAAAGAGAAACAGAATTCATGCAAATCATATTAATTCCAACATTTCCCCAGTGAGCTGGGTATAAACTACAGCCTAATTAAATATTTTTTAACGATGTGAGTAATTTTTGCCAAGGGGCGGATTCAGGGGAAAATTTAATATGAGATCACAAAAGCTGTTCCCAGCGTTGATTCTGTAAATTAATGACTATCTGCCTTATGATAAAAACATGCTGCCAAGAATGAAAATGAAGTCGGCAAAGCTTGCCCTATTTGTCTAACAACCAAATATACAGAATGCAAAACTTTAAAGGATATGGTAAATTTCCATTGTCTGTATGACGTATTCATGATAAAGATGCATGGCACTGACAGCACAATGCTGCTCTCTAAAATACCAGACTACCAGTTTTTATTAGTTATTACTAATATAGTATTAGCTAATGTTATGAACTTCAGTGAGCATGTGTCAAACACCTACATTATGATCTTAACAGATATTTATTTACGTATAGAGATATGTGCTGCCACAGTTTCATGGGCTCTCTCTCTCTCTCTAAAATGTTGTATACTGCACATTTGCTCATATTTACAGATAACTAGCCATCCATCTAACTTGGTACTTATATGGCCCTTACCACAGTAGTATCTGACCACCAATCCCAAGTGCTCATCAGAAAGGAAATCTCATATTAAACCAATATTACTTTCTCTTTCAAACTACAACACATACATAAACAATAGAGCTATGATCAACAAAAGGTTGATATAAACAGACATAAGTTATCTCTGAACTGATCTGGCCAGCTTCTCACTTTTACCATGATCTGGAAATTAAGTGGCATACGGCATGTGATTGCGGGGCTAATTTTTAAAATATAGTGTAAACACACCAGAGCTATGGTTTATACCACCCACGCTCTTATTTCTGTGTTAGGAAACATTTGTTAAAAGGCAGCTTGCCAGCTGCTAAAGACATTCAAATGCTGAAAACTCAGTTTAACCAGTAAAAGAATCCTTTCCTTGATCATTGTGCTTTGTATACAATCATGATTTGTAATGAGTCAGGTAGTTAACACCCAGAAATTACAAGGCATTGCTAGATGACAGATGACTAGGACTTTGGTAGCCCCCTGGTCAAGAGGCCAGCCCATCACAAGGACTTTACAGCCCTATTTATTTAAATTTCTGCCAGTGCTGGCCACAGAGACTGAATTTACAGCCTTTCAATTAGGAGGTCAGCCTGTGCTAACTAGCACACCACTGCCTCATTATAATCATAAAATTAGCGAGAAAAGACTGGCATGAATAATATGGAAAAGCTGGTTTCAAAGGTGAAAAGGTCCTGTTTTCTTGTATCATCAGAAAGGGGAACAAAGGCTGCTGTTTAAAAACAAATATTTCAATAGACGGCACTGAAGCTCTTATGAAAAACATTTTAATGCATTTTCTTTAGTTTCAAATAAACAAACTGGTGATTCTCACCAAACTAAGCCTTGATAACAGATGAAAGGACTGTTTACAACTACTACAAAGAACAACTTTTCCAAGATAGACACAGCTTCACATGTTGGCAAATGTATAAAGTGTTCATTTTCATTTACACAGCATTTCACTAAAACTATATTATATTCTTTAATCTGAACCCCCATCATATTATCTCTAGTTGCGAGTGTAATTACTGTAGAAGCAGCAAAGAATCCTGTGGCACCTTATAGACTAACAGACATTTTGCAGCATGAGCTTTCGTGGGTGAATACCCACTTCTTCGGATTCACCCACGAAAGCTCATGCTGCAAAACGTCTGTTAGTCTATAAGGTGCCACAGGATTCTTTGCTGCTTCTACAGAACCAGACTAACACGGCTACCCCTCTGATAGTGTAATTACTGTATATCATTTACAGTTTTGAATAAAAAAATCCCAGAGAAGTATTTACTATTAATTATATCACAAGATATTAGGTAATTAATTATTTGGAAATTGAGAATGTCATTGAGACTTTAGTATGCTTGTGCTGTAAATACCCTACAAATTATGAGTCACTGCCAAATAGAAATGTAAACTACACAAAGGACAAGGGCTGTTGTAATTGTCCCAATACACTGGAAGAAAGCGCTACATCCAGCATATACAAACCACAGAATATAAAATCTCCCTGAGAGTAGAAGAGCTCCATAGCATACACAAGTGAAGAAACAACAACAAAGTGAGATGCACCTGAGGCTTGCATAACTGTTAAAATGTAGTCTATTTAATTAAAAACTAAAACTTGTTTTTAAGGTCGCTGTTTCAGTCTGCAAAACACAGACCATCTTTAAGGGGAAATTAATGCAGTTTGCTAAGAGCTCGTTCCAATTTATAAGGCACTAAGATGAGACAATCATGAGGAAGAGAGGGTAAGATAATCTTCACAGGGAACAGTTAAAGATTACAGTGAAATCTGTACTTATGGCCATCTGCTATCTTTGGTCTCCTGCATTAACTGCAGGCAAAATCTTAGTCTCCAAGGGATTTCCTCTCTCCCAAACTAACCCATCCTGTATTAAGCAGCCACTGATTAAACATATTTCCAGCCATTAGCAGACCTGCCCCACTGCTTCAGCTAACCGGCTGAAGTGATTTAAAGGAAAGGTGCTCCACCTGAATTGAGAAGTTGAGGCCCAATGCTAAAGGTCTTTAACTGAGCAACATTCCAAGGCTCTGGAGGTACCATAACTTTCTCTTCCTTAGTTAAAGTTGCTCTAAAATCAGGACTTATTCTGTTTCTACCTCCTCTAAGGTATTTATATGGCCCATTACCCTACTCACTGAATGCCTCACAATCGTGTTAAATGTATTTATCCTTACAACACCCCTAGCAGGTAGGATTATTATTCCCATTTTGCAGAGAGAGAATCAATGTCTAGAGAGGCTAAAGCCTAGATATTTAAAAGGTATTTAGGCATTGCTCCACTCACCATTGCAAGGCCTAACTGATGCAGGAACCTAAGTCTCATTTTCAGAAGTGACGTAGGCATTTAGGAGTCTAGATTTCATTGAAAGTCAATGGGCCTTCTGCTCCTGAGGGTATATCTATTCTGCAATTAAACAGAATTGTGGGGCTCAGCCTAACGGGCTGACACACAAACAAACAGCCCATTAGTCCAAGCCTCATGAACTCAAGGCTGTGGGTCAGCTGTGAGTTTCTAATTGCAGTGTAGACATAACCTAAGTGCCTAAGTCACTTTTGAAAATGGGATTTAGCAATCTAAAAAAAAGGTAAAAACCTCTTAGGCGTTGCAACACTGAGTGGACTAAGGACTAAATAGCTTAAAAATCAGTGCCTAAGCAACTTGCTCAGGTAGGAAACCTGTGGCAGAACAGGGACTTAAACCCAGGTCTACCAAGTCCTAAGTAAGTGGCCTAACCACTACCCTAATTCCTCTCTAAGCAACCACCAACTGGAGAATGCAAAAGAAGAAAATCTTTGACACTTATTTTCCATCATCTATAGAACAGGTTTTTATGAAGACTCAGAGGTGACAGTAGACCACAAGTTTGACATCATGGAGCAGTAGCTGAGAGATCCAGGAAGACCAGCTTCAGAATGCTTTTAGTTCTGGTCACCTCAAATCCAGAAACATGCTCATAGATCTAAGGGAATTTGAGAAAAGCGATAAAAATGCTTAAAAGCCTGAGTGGGGGGTCGAGTTATTTGGAAAGATTAAAAACTCCCTTTTGCACCAGCAAATTATGCATCTATGCAAATGCAGATGCAAATCAGGTGGTTGCAAGTCTAAATACCTTGATTTGCACCAGCAGTTGCAAAAATGCAGGTACAAAAATGCAGGTACAAATTATGCCTGCAAAAAGGCAAGGGAGGTCATGCTTCTGTCCTTTTGGAATGTTTACTCCAGGACATATAGTCACACTGAGAATGTGATAATGTCCAGGAGTAAAGAGATGGAAATGAACAAAAAAAAAGTTGAAAAAAATGCAGGTACAAAAATGCAGGTACAAATTATGCCTGCAAAAAGGCAAGGGAGGTCATGCTTCTGTCCTTTTGGAATGTTTACTCCAGGACATATAGCTTGACCAAATGACAAATCACAAGTCACACTGAGAATGTGATAATGTCCAAGGAGTAAAGAGATGGAAATGAACAAAGAAAAGTTGAAGCAAGACAACAGGAAACATTTTACCACAGTGATGTTTATTAAATTTTGAAACAGTTTGCCAAAGAATGTGGTAGAAGCCCCATTTCTAAATAATTTTAAAATTGTCCCAAACAAAGCTTTTGAGAGCAGTTTACCTTCTGCATCTCTATATTTTTGTATTTTTGTGTTTAATATTTGTAGCTCTGTGAACTTAACTTTTTCCAGTGTTGCCACCTCTCACAATTTTACTACAAATCTCAATATACCATGTTTTCCTTAAAGCCCTAGACTCTGGAGCCATATGACTACAACAGAATCTCATCTTTTATTTTTAAAATGTCTAGGGTTGTCAGTACTACTTTGGTTTCACTTCTGTTTAGTTTTGATAATAAAGGGCTTGATTCAGATGCCCACTGATGTCAATGGGAGTCTTTCCATTGACATCAGTGGGTGCTGGATCAGGACCATAGGCCATATGACAGTCAGTGGTGGTCTCATAGATTAAATGTTGCTTAAATTCTAAT